>NW_024069258.1:0-56941 GCF_009389715.1 Phoenix dactylifera
CCAGAAGGAAAGTGATCTATGCACTGATCGGATCGATCACCGTCCTCGTGATGATCCATTGATCAGGAGCATTTAGAAATTAATCACCAATGATACATGGCTCAAATTCTCAACCCTTGAGAATATGTATCATCATCTTATTAATTTCTTGGACGATTCATAGACACATAAATAATATGAATGAAAAGATGCCTTTTATTTTATTCAATAATAAATAGTCAAGTACAAAATTATGTCCCTAGAATTAATAATGTGTCAGCCAGATTGGCTTCTAGGGCATACATCTAATAGTCACATCCATCCTCAGGGTATGAGATAGCAGCCATCAAATGGCTGCTAACAATGGGCCCCAGTTGGGCCCATTAGGTGTCCTGGCCCAATGCTCAAGTACGGGCCCAAAAAGGTATTGGGCTCAAATTGGGCCCGGATATTACAGGTGGGGTGGGCGGCAGAGGGGAGGTCCATAGCGGCAGCGCGGGCGGCGGCGGCGGCCTGTACGTCGCAAGGGGAGAGGGCGGCGGGGCGGGGGAGGGAGGCGGTGAGGTCGGAGAAGTTGAGGACGGCGGCGGTGCCCTTCACACTAAGCGTCGCCACGTCGTGGGCTCGCACAGCCATCTCCGGCGTCGGGAAGGTCCCGAGCCAGATGCGCGACTTCTTACAGGGCTCCCGGATCTCCAACACCCACTTCCCCCATGCCCGCTTCCGCACGTCGCGGTACATCGGGTGCTTGCTCCCGTTCCGCACCCGCTTCCCCCCACCTCCCGTCAAACCTCTCTTCTTTGAAGACGGTGATGGCGAGTAATTGGACGACCATGAGCATGGCATTGAGTTCATGCAGCTAGTTTCGGTTACGGAGGATGCCATTCGATGTGTTCGATTCCGAAACGGCTGAAACAGTTATCTCCTGGGAATTCGTGTTCAAAGGGCGGCCGAGGAAACGTATGGGGGTGAATGAGGAACAGCCATTTGGATTAGAAGCAGGCAGAGGGTACGCAGCAGATGGGATTCTCTAGGTGCTAAAAAGGTTTAGATAGGCTGCTATGTGGGATCACGCGATTGGAAGAACAAGATAGCTTTCTTATCTTTTCTGTCGTGTGCTGTGTGTGGAGAGAGAAGAAAAGAGTGACTTGATGTGGGGGTGGGGAGAGGCCAGAGGCAGTGAGGGAGAAGGGTGGGGGCGTGGGAGGGTTTTAGTGGGGAGCGGGAGGGCTGCGAGGTGCGCAAGGAATCGATAACCAAGTGCGACACAAAGCCTTTTTTTTCTGCGAGAGATAAAAAACGGAGAGAAAAAAAAAAGGATAGTAACGTCATTTCAAATTTTAATTTTATTTTTAATTAATATAAATATAATTTTTTTAACACCGTTAAAACAACCGTTATATTAGGGGTATTTATACAATAACAGAGTTTTACGAGGGTATACATGCAAATATCAATTTTGGAAGAGTATTCATGCAAAATCTGATATTTAGAAGGGTATCCATGCAAAAAATCCTTTTTTTTATTTTGATAAGACAAATAGGTCTCATACAAATATATTCAATAAAATTAAAAATTAAAATATTTTCAAAGAAGATGGGTATTGTTGTGGTTCAAATTTGGCCCGAGGGTGACCACGCCGGAGGAGTCGAGAAAGCTGCCGGTCAAAAGAAAGAAAGGACACCACTTTTTGTGCACCGGCATACCTGCACAAAGCCTCACCGATGTTTGCGGAAAGGGCCCTCTAATGCTTAAGTTAGCGTGGGTTGGCCAAAAGATTTTTTAGGCGTTACCTGATGAGGCTATTTATAATCCCCGCGGAGGTGCTCAGGTGGCGGAGGTATGGCCTATCCTCATCATGGGAGGAGATGGTGCTGGCCAGGTAGCACGCTGCCACGGCTTGCTTGAGGCACACGATTTGAGCTGTCCTTGCGCGCGGTATGGCGTCTGGCATGTGCCGCAGGGTATGACCCTTGTCAGCAGGCATAGCTGGGGCAGCAAGGCGTAGTCTTTTGTCGACGTGTCTTGGCGTGGTCATCGAGCGAAGCATGGTGAGGTGAGGTTGTCGCAGGGCATGGTTGCGGCGTGTACTGGGCGAGATTAACTTGGCCTTTGGCGAGGGCCGAGGTCGGCCATGCCCGCTTGGCAGGGTACTAAGGTCGTGCTGACATGGAGGGCCACGACAAATATTCGGTGAGGTCGGCTCAGTAGGCGTTGAGGTCGGGCCGACTTTGGGGGCCACGATATGTTTGATGAGGTCGGCTCGGCGAGCGTTGAGGTCGGGCCGACTTGGGGCCCATGAGATGTTTGATGAGGTCGGCTCGGCGGGCCCTGAGATCGGCCTAGCTTCCTTGACTTTGAGGTTTGCTCAGCAGGACGCCCCGAGCTCGGACCAGGGCGCATCGTCGCATAGGGCGCCCCGAACTCGGGCCGGGGCCGGAGCCGGGGCGCGTCGTCGTATAGGGTGCCCCAAACGTGGGCCGAGGTGCGTCGTCATTTATCCCTGCAGTTAAGGGAGCTCTTTGGCTTGCAGCCGCCCCAGTAGGGCGCCCCGAGCTCGCCCCGAGCTCGAGCTCGGATGCATTATGAGCACCAGAAGAGGTTGCTGCAGGTCATAACAATGGAGAGATCCGGACGAGATCGGTCGAACCTTTGGCGAAATTCGAGATTGGACTGGCTCTTAGCGGGACCGAGGTCTTGCCTGGTCAGCACCGAGGTCTGCTTGGCCAGATGTGGTGGTCCCTTGTCCTGAGCAGGACGATCCATTCTGCCCCTTATCATTTGTCCCCCAACTTCCGAGGTCGAATCGCTCCTTGGCTCGGGCGAAGGAAGTAGCTAAGTTGTCGATCGTCCTGCATCGTAGCCAAGTGCTCATGAAGATGTGCGCGCCGAGCTGGGTACACTTCGTATTATTGGGGGCCGATGACTTCAGGCCGAGTTTCGCAAGCTGAACTTGAGTAGATGAGGCTGCCACGTCATTTCAAGTGGGAGCAGCCGTGGGAGCTCTTTAATATGTTGCATGCGTGCTTCTTTTCGAAGCATCGCTGGATGGAACGCGAGGGGCCAATCATTAATGCCCTGTCTTTGAAGCGTATTGCCTTACGGAATGCGAAGGGCCAATCATCAATGCCCCGCCCTCCGAAGCAGTTACCATGATGATTTTGGCCTTTAATGTCGTGATTTGGGAGGATATGCTGAAGAAGCCGTTAGGGGAGGCTATGGGTCTGCTACCTGGCAGGATCTAGCTGCTTCGGCCAGTCGGGAAGGCCGATCAAAGCCATTGAAGCGGGCTATATAAGGCCTTGTGGAGGCCCTAGGGCCCTTATTTGATTCTTCTTGCTTTCACTCTCCTTCCTCCTGGCCGCCATTGCTGTTTTCGAGCCTACTTGGAGCTTTCCTTCTCTCCTTTCCCAATCATCTTCTCCGGCGACATCTCTGGTGGGTATTCCTTTTCTCCTCAGTCGCTTGGAGAGTTGTCTTTTTTCCTTTTCTCTTTTTTGTGAGCAAGGCAATGGGATCACCTTCGAGAGCCCTTGTGCTTAGCATAGGTCCATCCCAAACTTGGGCTTCTTCGGGTACGGAGGAGGTCAAGCTCAAGGTGGATCACGGTCCGGGCAGAATCGGCTCAAACATGGCCGAAGAGGAGCTGGGCCCAGTTTGGGCTTGGTTCTTCTTTCCCGAGGAGTTCATTCTTGACCTTACGGGGCCCGAAGCTCGGGTGACCGACCCTCCTAGGGGTCGAATCAGAGTGTATATAGAAACACTCCGAGTAGGGCTAAGGTTCTCCCTTCACGAGTTTGTGAACGAGCTGCTGGCGACTTATCGCCTTGTCCCCGCGCAGCTCACCCGAACTCTTGGAGGATGATCATCGGCTTCCTTGCCCTCTATCTTGCTCACGGTCTTTCCACTTCGGCGAATGTCTTCTGGGGTTGCTTTGTTTTAAAAGCTATCCCCGCAGACAAAGGGTGGTGGTACTTCTATCCTTGGAGAGGCCGCACCCTTTTTCGAGGTGCTCCTTTCTCTGTTGGCGGAGGCCTGAGGGGCCGAGTCAATGTTGGCGGAGGCTGGGTTGGCCGAGTCAGTCCTGCCACCTGTCAGCGTGGATGTGCCGGTTAGTAGGTGGGTTATACCCTAGGTGGGGTTCCTGAACCCATGGCTTGGTGTCGCCCAATAGCCGACTCGAGGCGCTGGCTGGTGCGGTTTAAGAAAATAAAGTAGCGCCTTCATTATCATCGGTCGCTTTTGGTATAATGGTCAGTGCTTGATCCTAACAACTGGTATCAGAGCCAGAGGTCTCGAGTTCAAAACCCGGGCATCGTGCTGGGGGGGATTGTTGACGGAGGCCTGAGGGGCCGAGTCAATGTTGGCGGAGGCTAGGTTGGCCGAGTCAGTCCTGCCGCCTGTCAGCATGGATGCGTTGGTTAGTAAGTAGGTTATACCCTAGGTGGGGTTCCTGAACCCATGGCTTGGTGTCGCCCAGTAGCCGACTCGAGGCACTGGCTGGTGCGGTTTAAGGAAATAAAGTAGCGCCTTCACTATCAGTGGTCGCTTTTGGTGTAATGGTCAGTGCTTAATCCTAACATCCTCCATTTACGGTGGAAGGACAAATTCATTTTTCTTTCCTCCGAGTGATCATGGGGGTTCGACCCAACCTAGGGCTCGCCGCGGGCCATAGTGAATAACAAATTTTTCAAGTTGTCACGGTCCGAGCAGGAGAGTTTAGACAAGCTGCTCGGGCTCGGAGGGGCTTTGAAGCTTCTTGACCTGCTCAATGAGGAAGCTTTACTGAATGTCGGTCTGAGCTCGGCTCATTCCGGGGGTAAGGGCGGCATAACTGTTAGATATATGCCCTAGAAGCCAATCTGGCTGACACATTATTAATTCTGGAACAGTTTTGTACTTGACTTTATTATTATTGAATAATAAATGGGCATCTTTTTCCATTAATATTATTTATGTGTCTATGAATCGTCCAAGGAATTAATAAGATGATGATACATATTCTCAAGAGTTGAGAATTTGAGCCATGTATCATTGGTGATTAATTTCTAAATGCTCCTGATCAATGGATCATCACAAGGATGGTGATCGATCCGATGAGATCAGTGCACAGATTGCTTTCCTTATGGATGGACGAGACTCGAGTTCATAGTGTAGAGACACTGAAGTGATAGTGCAGGTGCTTGTTAGAGAACAAGGGTACTAAGCGTAACCAAGACAAGAAGTCACTTGGATGTCTATCCACTCGTCAGTGACTTGCTTGATGTTGCAGTAGTATGACTGGTCCTTTGACCTGCAATGCTTCGGCTACTCACAGTGAGGTTATTGTAGTTTGACTGCACATATACATGGTCTCTAGTCATATGGGTCCTTGTAGTGTAGATTGGCTGCAGTAGGTTCACTGTAGGAGTAGGGTATGCACCTACATAGAATCTATCGACCTTGATAGATGAGGAGTGATCCTATGTGATTTATAAAACTGAGTTCTAAGACCTTGGCTAGGGCAGAATATACAGTGGAGAAAGAGTTTTCCACTCTAGAACTCAAGTCAAATAAATCTAGACATATGACAGACGATGGGGTTTGACGAGTTATCCATGACCTCCGATCTGTAGGGATCCACGATTAGACTTGGGCATCGGGCCGTGCCGGGCCGGGCCGGCCCAGGCCCACCGGGCTAGAGGTAGAACCGAAGCCCGGCTCGGCCCCAGGCCCGTCTATTGGCGGGCCGGGCCCGGCATGGCACGAGACGGGCCGTGCTTGGCACGGCCCATCTCGGGCGCAAACGGGCCGTGCCAGGCACGACCCGTCTGGAGAGGGGGGAGAAAAATAGCCGTTTCCAACGGCTATTTTGGGATTTTTCCAAAAATGCCCCTCCCAACAGTCCAAAAACGGCTAAATTGAGGGGTATTTTGGAAGATTTTTTTTTTGGGCTTCTATAAATACCCCTTTCCTTCCTCATTCTCACCACACCAAACCAACTATTATCTCCTTCTCTACTACTATTATTTCTCTTTTCTAAAGTGCTCTTCTAGCAATTTAATTTTTAGTTTGCATTTAGCAAGTGTTCAAGTGCTACACAAGAGGAGGTTCCTGTTGAGAAGAGAAGGTCACTCCTGTTGAGAGCACAAGAGGAAGCTCAGAATCTCGGCTCTGCCTCTGCCCTCCGACCCTCTACTCAATTCCTCCTTGTGGTTAGTTTTTATTTTTTGAATTCATCAATTTAGATATGTCATCTTTTGAGGAAAGTCATTTTGGCATTCCTCTTGTTTCTGAGGGAGAAGAAACTAATCCCCAACCCCATGTTCCTAGTTTCTCTAGAACTAGTGAACCGAGTGAAGATCAAACCTCTTCTCATAAGAGGACTAGTGCTGTATGGAATGAATTTGATAGATTGAATTCATTAGTAAACATAAGATATACTCAAATGCTTTGAGCTCATCAAAATCAAATAGGGTTATAATCAATCACTCCATAAGAACTCATTAGTGAATTCCAAAAATAGATTTTCTAAGAGATACTCAAGAAAATTCAACACATTATTCTCTCCCTTTTTCATTAAATTAGAGGCTCTTAAGATCAACTATTTGAATTGCAATTTGGTTCATGATTGATGCATAAGATATACTAACCAAATAACAAGCCTCAAGGTGTATCGTAAAGATTTTCAGATTAAATTTCAGATGATACATATTGGAGAGTATTAGGATCACTTCTCATTTAGTATTCTTTCTCTCTCCTTAATTGAACATTCCATTTAAGAGTTTAGAATTGTTCAATGAAACATTCAAATTGTCGATCTCGAAAAAATATGTTCTATGAGTTTCAGCATAGTTTATACTAATGAGAGTATATTTACATAAAGCTCAAAGTTTGAGATAAGATAACCTCTATAGAGCTCAACTCAAGGTATAGGCTTATTATGTAACTAAGGCTAGTAAGTCCATACAAGGAGGTTCATCAAAATCAATCCATAAAATTCAAAGTATGCATCAAATTAAAGTAACTTTAGGATACGATACTGAATATCTAAAGCTCCCCCTCAAAAGATGCATTCTTCTTTAATCATTCTTTTCTTTTGTTGAATTTCAGATTTTAATGACAAACGTGAATAAAACTGAAACTTTATGATATCAAGAATGTAGAGTGATCTAGAATTATTCAAAATTTATAGCAATCACTCTTTTTAATCTTTCAAGAACAAGTTATGCTCCCTCTTAATCTTTGAGAAAATATACTGAAATATTAATCAAAAAATAATTCTTTTGAAGCTCAATTTCTTTTAAAAGCAATTACATTTTCTTTCTTTTAAGAGTCATTTGAGTGAGTTAAAATATTTCTAGCTTTAGGATCATTCACTCTATATATATATTTTAATGGAAGTCTTTAAGAATGTAGGAGAGAAAAAAATATATAGATGATCATTGAGGTATATATATTTATAGAACTCAATTTCTTAATCATAGTTTTTCAGCAATATATACATGAAGCACAATAAATCTTTTCAATATCAAAATAAAATAATATATTAAAAATATTTGTTTGCAATCAAGATCATCAAAAGACACATCATTTAGACCAATATTAGTACACTTTAAAGATAAGAAATGATATGTTTCAGATGCGTATCGGGGCAAACAATCAAGGCATCAGAATTATTCTATTTTTCTTAAACTGTAGTTTTTATCTAGAAATCATATTGAGTTTAAGCTTTTATACAAAATCAGATTCTGAATTTCATAAAGATTTTCAATAGAGGCTTTCAAAATCATAATTTGAGATATGTATCTTCCACATTGTAGCTCATCTTAAATCATTACGATTGAAAACACATATTTCAAACATATAAGAGCATATTCAGAATCTTTGTATTTAATGTTGAATTTTGGTACGAATTAGAACATTATATACCAAATTTAGGCAAGTTGAAGGATAAAACAAAATCAATTCATTTTGCCTAAATAGAGATATCCTTTTCTTCTCCTTTTTACAAATTTATTCAACTTTCAGATTTTAAAGATGATTGTGAACGACAAATCTTATCAAATTTCTTTTCAATAATACCAAAAAAATTTTATGTAGTATTTCAAACATTCAATCAAATTGTCCAAGCATGGAGCATTACAAAATATTGAGAACCCATAATTCAAAACATCATGCCACATGCAAAATATATTATGTGTTAAGTCATGCATTAAAATATTAAGAACAAGCATGTCAAGGATCAAAATCAATTCTTTTCAAATAAACTCCCCCTATTTAAATATAATCTTCCACTAATTTCATCCTTAAGGTGTGTTTCCAAGTGATTAAAACTTGACTTGATTCTTCTTATATGCTTTCATTTACTTTGTCATTTATTTCCTCATTTTTTTGAATTTCTTTTCTTAACCAATTAACGAACATTTTGATATTGTTTTTCGTTTTTACTTTATTATGTTCTATACTCTATTTGCTCCCTATCCGGTGGAGTTGGAAGGGGCACGAGGTACTACCACTAGCCTCCCTCTTGTGCTGTCCCTAATATATCCTACACCGAATAGTTGGGTCAAATAGTGCCGGGTACTACCACTAGCCTCCCCATTGGCACCATCCCTATGATGAGCAATATAGAAAGGTTAAAATGTTCACTTCAAACTCTCCCTGTTTAAGTATAATTAATTACGGATTTTATCTCTTCCAAAAGAATGCTCACACAGGTCTCACAAATGTGCAGAATATATTATGCTTGTTTTGCTTTTCCTTAAGATTGGAGTATTTCTCTTTACTTAGATTTTTACATCCCTTGAATAATGTTCATTTCCTTTTCTTTATCTCTCTCTCTTTTTGTTATTCTCAAGTAATTTACATGAAAGAGCAGAATAAAGAAATAATCTTATGTATCATATAGATGTATATCATGCAAACAACATTTTCATTATGCTCAAGGATTCATAGCTTCTCACAAGTTATTTTAAATCAAAATTTTAAGCATAAACTTGTGTAGTTCATGGTTATGACATAGGCAAAGATATATTTTAGTTTGGGCAAACCATGAAACAATTTCTAAAAGCATAAGTCAATCAATACATATATAGACATGATATCAAGAAATTAATAATTAAAGACTTTAATCATGCCATAGTAAGATTTAAGTTAATGACTTTGCTCAGCTAATTTATGAGAGAGGTATCTAAAATTACCGATTCATTCTTTATTCTTCAAGTCAAATTAGATTTCTTATGTGTGAACTTTTGGCTGAAGAAGGTCCTCTCTCTTATTTGCATGTGAATGTTTATTGTATCTTATGTGGAGGTGTCTTTCAAGTTGAAATCTCTCATTTTCTTGCTCAAGGATCCTGCATTATTAACAAACTTCTTTTCTTTCTTGAAAGAAAGTCATTAGTTTCTTCAAGATACAAAACATTCATCCAACATATTTTTAACTAGATGACTCAATATAAGATATGACAATAGTTGAATGTTGAGTCACTTTACTCAAGAGATTGCCTAAATGTAAGCAAGCATATATCACTTGAACTAAAGAGATAGTTTCATTAACCAAGATGGTTCAAGGACAAGCATGTGAGGCAATAGAAAGATTCATCAAGATCAAATCAATTTCTTATTTTCAAAATCAATTTAGCTTAGATTCTATTTGCTTAAGATAATTATCAATGAGGCATGCTAGCTAAGTTTTGATCAAATTGCCTTAAACAATTATTTCTATCAAAATTCAGATTATGATTCATTTGTTATCAATAAAATATGATTCATTAGAGTTAGATTGAAGTCTCACACAAGGACACATAATGAGCATACAATCTGGTCTACTAGCTGTATGATGAAATACTTATTCTATCATGCTTCAATACAGCTTTAAAACTATAGATCTACTTTGCTCATCCTTTTCAAATTCTACAAGATGGGGTCATAGACATACCTTCTTCATGCCAATCTTCTATAAGAGTTTTCTTGTGGACTAACTTTGGTCAATGAAGATCCCCTTTCTTGTTTGTCTTAATTTGGAGTTCGAAAGAAAATGTTAATTCATTCATTATACATATTTCAAACTCACTTTGCATGAGCATAGTAAAATCTCCATATAAATTTTCATTAGTAGAACCAAAAATGATGCCATCAATGTATGCTTTGAGCAAGCAAGATATCACAAATTCTTCTTTTTAATGTATAGATTTATTATTACTTTTTATCAAAAAGTTACTCAAACTTTTATATCATGCTTTTGATGCTTGTTCCAAATCATATATTGCTTTATCATATTTGTAATGAGTGTTTTCAAATAAGATGGTTATTTTACATAGATCTTTTTAATGAAATAACCACATAGGAGTGCATTCTACACATTCATTTGACAGAATATAAAGCTCATAAAGCAAGCAAATGATAATGGTGATCTTTACTTCTAATCATGCAAGAATTTCATCAAGATCTATTTCATCTTTTCTTGATTTAGTCTTTTAGTAGTCATCAATTTTTCTTCATTAAGTGCATTTCTGAAAAACTCAATTTGGTTCTAATTATTAACAAGTTTTCAGATTGTTATATGTAAAAGATTAACCATATATATATATAATTTGATTTTAGTATCTTGATAATAAATCATTAGTCTCATAAAGAATAAAATGAATTGATATTTCTAAAACTAGAATCTTTTCATTGAATGTTCTATATGCATTGCTTGATGAATGATATCCAATGATAGAAATATTTTTATCAAATTTGGCATTATTTTCAAGAAACCATATCAAGCATAACATATACTCCTGAAAAATATAAAAGATATGCAACAGATCATTTTCTATTTTTCAGAAGATCAAATGGAGTTTTCATCAAAAATAGATCTAATAGAAACCATATATATGACAAGCAATGGTGATATCTTTTAACAAAAAAATCATTTAAGTAGATGACTATCATACAACATTGCCTTTTTCATTTCTTCAAGGATTCTATTAATCCTATTTTACTTATGGTGTTCTTGGTGCAGAAACAATTGTATTCAATATTATTTTCTGTGCACAACTTAATACAAAACTGGTTTTCAAAACTATGCCATGATACTTCTTTATTTTCATAGTTTGCAAACCTTTTTTATTTGAACCATTTTTGTGAGTTTGTGCCAATGTAGAAAATATTTCTATTTGAGTGCCAAGAACAAAACTAATGTAAGCTTTTGAAAACTTAGTGATGGAAACAATATCTTTAGATTTAGAAATTGATTTTTGTTTGTTTCCTTAATTAACATGCATAGCAAACTTTGACCTTTCAGAAGATAATCTAAGTAAGCCAATGGCAAGGTCTTTTGAGATTAAGTACATACTAGCATGAGTTGATTTTATATGCCAAAGATGGTTTCTTTAATCTTGGTATTCATAGTGCATATATTCAAAGGCATACCAAGTACACATTTTCATATCTATGATCAATAAACAATAATGCCATGGATATAAACTCTCAATCAAGCATATAGAGAATTCATAGTTATTCTTAATAAATTGATTAATCATTTAGCAACTTATCCAATAGTGAGTAAAGCATACTATAAAATGAAGTGATTTGATTATATTTCCAAAAGTATTTTCTATATCACAAAATTGATCAATACTTGCAATTCATATATTAATCAAATACTAAAGCAAAAAAAAAATAATGATGAGACGCAAGGATTACTGATTTTATTATTATTATTTTTTAATTACTTTTCATAAGTATATTTTAAGTTTCATTTTTGACGTGTGTCTAGAACACCCATTTGTATGAAAGTTCTATTTGTTCCATGGGTATCTTGGCACACCTATATCTACATCCTCATATTTTCATTTTGGGTACCCAAGCTTGCTTGGGTCCTTGAGAGTTAGGACATATGGTTCCTTTTGGAACCCAAATTTGTTTAATTGTAATAACTTTACCACTTGATTTAATTATGTTAGAACGATAGGTAAAGTTGTTATGCCCATTCTTTTCATGTTTGAAATAAGTTATCTTATTTAATGATTTGCTTGACGAATTTATAACCTTTTTCTTTAGGGATTCATTGCTAAGCGAAGGAGTCAAGCCAAATTTTGATTTATCTAAAACAGCATGTTGGTTTTCAAACATCATTTTTAATCTTTCTGAACTTACAGTGAATTTGTTAATAAAAGATTTTAATTGGTTGATTTCTTCACTTAAGTTTTGATTTTCTTTAATTAAATTCTGATTTTTCTGAATCAATTGTTCTGAATTAACCTTAAGCTTTCCTTTTCAGACTTTAGTTTTTCTTGTATTTCAGCACTAGAATTTCTTTCTTTTGAAATTTTTTGAGTTAGTTTCTTAAAATTTTTATTATTCACAGCTAATTTTCTACATTCACCATACAAATCATGAAAAGCATTTAATAATTCATCATAAGAGTAGATTCAGATTTTACCTTGTCTTCTTGTGCTATAAAGCACAAGTTAGTTACCTCTTGTAGTTCCTTGGAGCTAATATCATCATTGTTGCTCCTAACTTTTATTTTCTTGCTTGACTCTTTCTTGGTCAAGGCTTTTTTTCTTTTTATCTCTTTCTTCCTTTCTTCTTGCTTCCTTTTCTTCTTTGTCTTTAGGAAGCTTTTGAATCTTTCGGTATTTGGGAATGGATCCTTGTTTTCATCACCGAATTCTTTATTTGTTGTTCTTTCTTCCTGATTTAGAGTGTTTCCTGCATGCTCAATGTTAGTCTTGCAATTATCCTCAAGTAATCTAACATGGGTTCCTCGGAAATATCATAAGTTGCTTCAAGAGAATTCCATATTTGTTTGGCAGATGAGCATATACAGATTTGGTTGAAGATATTTTTATTAAATGCACAGTAGAGAAGGTTCATAGCCTTAGCATTTAGTTCAGCCAAATTTTTATCGAACATACTTTCAATCAATTTCGTGGGTGTGTGTAGGCCATTTGTTATGACATTCCATAACTCATAGTTTTGTGATTGAGTAAAGATTTTCATTCTAGCTTTCTATTGAATATAGTTAGATCCATCAAACAGTGGAGGTCTGTTTGTGGAAAGTCCCTCAGCAAATAATACATTATGTGGGGTTGTCATGATCTTTGGCTCTAGTCGGTTAAGACTACAAATAATATTTGAGCACCTGCTCTGATACCACTTGTTGCCCAGTAGATACAACCCAAGAGGGGGGGTGAATTGGGTCTTTTAAAACTTTTATACTACTTCTAAAACTTTTCAATTAATTATGCTAAGTTGTATAGATGCACAGTGGAATTTAAACTTAGCAACAGTTTGATTTATTGAATGAGACTTGATTAAGTAAATTGAATATGCTTGTAACTAAAGGATGCGCGGATAAGAGTTAAGCAAGCAATTTATCTAAGTAAGTAAGTGAGCAAGTTAGATAATGACAAAAAGCATCACAAACACAACAAACATATAGTGGTTCGGTGCACCCCAGCACCTACATCCACTCCCCAAGACCTCTTGGGAATTTCACTATAATCCTTCAGATTACAGCCGGTTGTTTTACAAGCTCACAACCCAACTTGTTGTTTTGCAAGATCACAACGAACTCGGTCAGTTTTCACAGGCTCACCGACTAGAACCAACCGATTGTTTTCCCGGGTTCACAATCAAACCCAGTTGGTTTTTCCAAAAGCTCACCAACCACAACCTTACAACGATTGTTTTCCGGGTTCACAATCAACCCAGTTGGTTTTCCCAAAGGCTCACGAACCACAACCTTACAACGTTGGTTTCCCTTTGGCTTACCAACAAACCTTAGCCCCTTGATTCAATCCCTTGATTGAATCAAGTTACAAGATATTAGAACAAGAGTTTAAATCAAATACAAGCTTCTCAAATAAGCAAATATAGCAAATATAAACAAGTAAAGTAAAGAGAAGAAGCCCTCAACCAAATTTGTAAATGAAGGAACTCGGCTTCTTCTTTACTTGACCCTCTTCTGATTTTGCACGAAATAGAGGATCACCGAGGCAGCACACAGTTGGAGAAGAAGCTTTGGGATTCACTTGGATGCTCTTCTTCTCTCTCTTTTACTTTGAATGACCCTTTTGTGCTTTTGGGAGATTTCTCTTATAATCTCTTTGAAATCTCTTTCCTAAATGTTCTCTCCCACTTCCATGCCATCCCCTAGCTCTCCTCTTGATTTTATAGCTTTAGATGTCGTGGAAACAAAAATCTAGCCGTTAGAGACAAAAATAGAGCCGTTGTGCACAGTCTGCAACTCCTGACACAGTGTCCGCTGGAATCGGAGTCGACTTGCTCGATCGGGAGTCGACTCGAGTGTTGCTGGAGTCGACTCATGCTGTACTGGAGACGACTCGGCCACTATTCAAAATTCGAAATAAAGTGCCGTCCCGTTCTGGAGTCGACTCAGCTGAACCTGGAGTCGACTCGCCAATTGTCCGGAGATGACTTTTCCTTTTGGAGACGACTCGATCTTCAGAATTTCAAAATCATCCTCTCGATTGTTCTTCCTCGAGTCGACTCGGATTTCCTTGGAGTCGACTCGGCTCTCAGAGCCGGAAAGACAGGTCTTCTGTCTTTGAACTTGAATTGTCTTGGAGTCGACTCGGACTTTGCGGGAGTCGACTCGGCTCTCAGACACGAAATACCGATCTTCTGTCTTTGGAGTTGGACTGCCTCGGAGTCAACTCGGACTTTGCGGGAGTCGACTCGGCTCTCAGACACCGAAGTATCGGTCTTCTGTCTTTGGAGTTGAACTGCCTTGGAGTCGACTCGGACTTTGCGGGAGTCGATTCGGAACCATGGAGAGTCGACTCGGCACGCATCGGAGTCGACTCGAATTTTCCAGGAGTCGACTCGAGGACAATTCTTTTAAATTTTTCTTTTAGAATTTGCTCCTCCAGCTTGAATACTTTAAGCTTGATACTAGGGCCAATGAAGTGTGGCTTTCTTCCAACTCTTCTTGAGAGCTTTTGAGGCCTTCTTGTATTTTTCCAACTTGCTATGTTCCTTGCAAAACAAATTATCTTTCTTCTTGCAACACAAACATTAGTATTTATCCTTCAAGGTTTTGTGATCATCAAAATCAATCTTGAAATCAATCTTTGGGTCGTCAAGATTTAATATATTACATAAAAAGAAAAATTATAGAAGTTGAAGAACGGAGCTTAAAAATAACAGAAATTAAAAACAACAGAAATTAAAGCTTTAGCATAAATAAAACTCTCTATTAGACTAAAACTAAACACCTCAAAACAACATGCTCTCAAAATAAAACTCTTACTAAAAGAAATACATTGCTCTCAATTAAAATAAAAAAATAAGGATAACATGATACTCAAAACAGAACCACTAAACACAAATTAAGAACATAACCTCTTAAAAAAAAACAACTAAAATAAAAAGAAAAAAAAAGAAACGTAATGCTCTGTTTTCAGATTGAAAACAGAGCACTGCTCGTCCGCCTCCTTCCCGACTGCCAAGAACCCCTGTTTCCTTGGCCTCCATCGAGCTCCTCCCCCTTCTTCTTCTTCCCCCTTCTTATAGCCCTTGGAGACGCGGTGAATATGGAAGATATTCACCGCGTGAAGAATGCAGTTGCCGGGACAAGGAGGAGAATGCGGAGGACGCCATTCACGGATGCGGTGGAGAGTGGCTAGCCGCGGGATCGACGAGGTGGCTTGGAGGGTGCCGTGGAAGATGGATACGGGGCGCTGGGATCACGGAATGCTTGATTCGTGGAGAAGATTGGGCGCTAATCCGCTCTGTGAACGCGGACGGATGAAGCAAGAGGGAGCTGATCGATGGCTCACGGACGGTTGGGATTGGATCCGGATGCATCACGGGCGGAAGCAGAGGCGGAGGAGCTGCAAACGGACGCTGGGATTCCAGGATTGATGGCATGAACGGAAGAAGATGAGATGGATTTCCTTCTTTGAGTGCCGGATTGGGAGAGCTTGGATGCGGAGGGAGAAGAGGAGGAAACGATCACGGCTTGAAGCTGAAAAGATGGACGGCTGCGATGATGGCGTGAAGGATTTGGAAGGGATGCCATGGCTGCAGGTGCGGACGAGTCACGAGATGCAGATACGGGTTGAGAGCTGGAGACGCATTTCGTAGAAGCTAGCACGGGGATGATGCTGATGCGGACAGTTGATGGTCTAGTGATGTTTTATTGAATGCAGGTTCGGATGAGACGTGGACGACCAGGATTTTATGCTTGCATGGCAGCTGAAAAATTTGTTGAGCTCGGGCTGCCGGGCATTGGGCTCAAACCCAATGTTATTGGGTTTCTTGGATTACTTGCACTCAAACACAAATACAACGTTAATTAATTAATTTTATCATTAATGATTAACTATAATACTAATTAAGATGGTACGACGATTGCACTTTTGTGCTCTCATCAGTTAGTATAAGATTTGCCTAAACTCTTTAGTCCATTTATGATATCCGTAAATCTAGTGAACATTTCAGTTATGGACTCAGTGGACTCCATTTTAAACAATTCATATCTATGTACTAGCATATTTATTTTTGACTCTTTAACTTGATTAGTTCCTTCATGTGTGACTTCTAGTCTATCCCAAATTTCTTTACATGTAGATATTCTATTGAATTCACTTACATCTAGAGAGCACTAAAGTACATTAGTGGCTTTAGCGTTTAGTTGCGCTAGTCTCTTATCACTGTCATCCCAATCTATTTCAGGTTTAGGAATGATTGTGCCCTCTATGCTAATTATGGGTGTGTGTGGTCTTCTAGTTATAATATTCCACAAATCATAATCTAGAGCTTGAATAAATATCCTCATCCTAGCTTTCCAATATGTGTAGCTTGTGCCATTAAACAAGGGAGGTCTATTTGTGGATTGCCCCACGCTTATAGAACATCCTACTTGGGTTGCTATGATCTTTGGCTCTTGATCGTGGGATCAATAAATACTATGAGAGCACCTATTCTGATACCACTTGTTGCCCTAGGTGATAAGCCAAGGAGGGGGGGTGAATTGGTTTTTCTAAGTTTTTAATCCCTTAATCAAATTGATAGATGAATGGGTAGTTTAGCTAATATTAATTGAGTGCATGTAGTGAAATTAGAAAGGTATACAATACAAACACACAAGAAATATAGTAGTTCGGTGCTTTCCTAAGCACCTACGTCTACTCCCCAAGTATTTTCTTGGAAATTTACTATAATCCCGTGGATTACAGTTGGATTGTTTTCTGGGCTCACAATCCAAAAGCCTTTACACTTTGGTTTTTCGGGATCACCAATAACCTACGTTGGTTTTGCGGACTCACCAACAACCTACAATATTGGTTTTACGGGCTTACCAACTAACCTTACAACAAGATTAATAAGTAACAAAAGAGAGCTCCTAAGAGAGCAAATAAAGCAATTATAAACTACAAAGAAGAGTTTAGAGAATGTTTATCGCTTTGGAGGAGATATTCTCTTCTTTGTCAAGCTTGCTTCACTTCACAAGGATTGGTGGAGCTATTGATGACTCTTTGAAACTGCTCAACAACTTTCTTTTGGCCCTTTCGATGAAGCAATTGAATGAGGCTTTCTTTTCTAGGGTTTGCTCTTGAATATTCTTGTTTAATGTCAAAAGTTGTTTTCCTCTGATGAATAGTGTCTCTTAAATACCTCCCCAACATCTATTGGTTACTCCCCAATTGTTTGAATTGAAAAACTAGCCGTTTCTAGCCGTTGGGAGCTTAAAAAGTACTTATGCAGAACTAGCCGTTGGGCTGTCACCCGTGCTGGGGTCGACCCAAGCTTTTTTAGGGTCGGCTCAAGTTACTGTTCATCAGCCTTGGGGTCGACTCAAACTTCTCTGGGGTCGGCCCCTGCTACAGTGGGGTCGGCTTTCTTAGGAACCACATAACCTTGTTTTTCTGACTATTTTTACTAGGGTCGACTCATGCTTTCTTGGGGTCGACCCATGCCACAGTGGGGTCAACCCATGCTACAGTGAGGTCGGCCCTCTTAGGAATTTCAGAGATATGGTTTTTGAACACTCGTCCTAGGGTCGGCTCATGTTCACTTGGGGTCGGCTCCACTGGGGTCGGCTCAAGTCTTCCTGGGGTTGGCCCTCTCAGTAAATTTCAGAGAGTTGTTTTCTTTGAGGTTGCAAGTTGGGGTCGGCTCAAGGATACTTGGGGTCTGCCCTAGTTACCATTCATCTGTGCCATTTTTGCAAGTAAGTGCCACATCGTTCCAAAACGTGCCAGGGACTCCACCTCTTCTGGGGTTGACTCCTACTCTGTGCCAAGTGTGTCACTTGTAGAAGGAGGAAGCATTAGGCTTCCAATCTTCATTTTACTATTGTAATTATTCTCTTATGCAATCCATTAATTTTTCTTTTATGCAATTCATATTTTAGGTTAAATTTAATTTCTGCAATTTATTTTTATGCATTCAAGAATTCTTGTTTTAGTTGCAATATATGAAATTTTCTTTCATGCAGTTTATGTTTCAGGCTTCAATCTTCCTAAGCACTGTTTTCATCCATGCCAAAGTTTTTCTTTGAATAGTTAAATATTTTATTAAATTTATAAATGCTCTTCTATTCTGAGTATTTGTCTTTTCGTTATTTTCAAATGGAAAACCTTCTCTGGCAGACTAGAGAATCATTTAACATCCTCAAAGTAATGTTTTTCTTTTGTTATTCAAAAATTGATTTTGAATCCGAGTGAACGTTCTAATTTTTATGCAACTCCAATCGCCTTCCTGTGGATCGACCTCTTACGACCACTATTCTTCGAGTAGAAAAGATAAGAGTATAATTAAATTTAACTTTTGTTCGTCGGTTCTAACAACGATCTGTCTAGCGTATTTTTAGGTAGACAGAAATCGGACGAACAGAATTTTGGCGCCGTTGCCGGGAAGGCAAATCGAGAAGCAAGAACGATCATGAAGATCAAATCAGATTTTGGATGCCCGAAGTGAACGGATAGTAAGTTTTTATTTTTATTATTTTCAGTTAATAATTTTGTAGTTATTAAATTCTGAAATTTGAAATTCGAAAAAAAATTGAAAAAAAAATTTTAAAATTCAAAAATTCAAAAATTTAAATTCAAAATTTGAATTCTGAAATTCGAAATTTGAACTTTAAATTAAAAAAAATAAAATAAAAAAAATTCAAAAAAAATAAAAAAAATAAAAAAAATCTATATTATTTTTGCTAGTAATTGATAAGGTGCAATCCCCCGAGGTGATCATACCTCTATTGGGGCTCCTCACGGAGTAATCTCCAGAGCTTATTCAACGGGCATTCGGAGATTGACTGACGCATAAGGATTGTGTTTAGTTTACATTCAAGTTATTGCTAAAAAAAAATTTAAAAAAAAATTAAAAAAAAGTAAAAGTAAAAAAAAAATGCTTCTCATTTAATCAATACAACCTAATGACATTGCATAAACTTTAAAAAAATATTGATTATTTGCTGCATTTAGCATTAAGCACTTGCATAAAATAATTTAAGGGCAAAACCCATTAAAAAGATAAGGTCGGGAAGTCATTACCTGTCCTTAGCCCAAAAATCACCACCTTGCATACTTATCCTAAGCCAAATTAAATTAAAATCAAATTAGACGTTGGCCTTAGGGTTTTCGAGCTCAATTAGGCTCTTGGAAAGAAGCGGCTGAAAGCCACTCCAGTGAGAATTTAGTAATTGGTGATGTCTAGGAAAGTTTTACAACAGTGAGAACTGTTACAGGTATTGTGATATCGGTGTATCCCTTCTGGCACCACCACACACCCCGGGACTTTCCTGGTCACTGGTTACTGGATCACTTAACTGGTAAGCTCAAGCTTAATCTGAAAGAGAGATTAGGAGCTGACTAATCTAGAGAGAATTTCAGAAACTTTTTTAATCTGATAAGTCTCTGTGCAACTAGATTTAAGAAGCTACTAAACCTCACTTAGTTCTAAGGCTAATAGGATCAAATTGTTGTGTGGTGTTGGTTGTGGTCAGCTGTGTCTAGCCCTTCTTTTCTTTTAGGATTTCGTTTAGGAGTCGAGTCTAATTAAGTTGTGAATAGTATATGCATGGTAGAAAATCATTAAGGGGTAAGTTAACACCATTTAACCCAGAGGTTGGAAAAAAGTATCGTCATATCCGACGAATTATTGATCAACCACCAATCTCTACAATGGGTGATCATATTAAAATCCTGAATGAGTTATTCGCTCCTGCATCCGCTAGTCCACCTACAGTGTTGCCAATAAATAACGCAGCCCAATTTGAAATTCGGGCTGCGACAATAAATATGCTACCCAAATTCCATGGGTTTTAAAGGAAGGCAACCCAACATGTGAATATTATAAAAGAAAAAAAATCATCAAAAAAATAATAATAAATAATAATAATAATAATAATAATAATAATAATAATAATAATAATAAATTACTAACATACAGGTATGGGGGTTTTTGGCCCCAATTGTCACTTTACCCACCCATATCAGGTAACTTCTCCTCTGTCCCATTACTGCTTTAAATTTTCTTTAACATTGAGGACAATGTTAGATTTAGGTATAGGGGTGAGAATATTTTTGATATTTTTTTTATATACAAAAAAATATCAAATTAAAATTAAAATTAAAATTAAAAAAAAAAGAAAAAAAGAGAGAGAGAAGGGACTTTCAAATTTTTAACTCAAGATATAATCTTTTTAGCTGTATAAACTAGGAATTGCTTTGACAATAGCTTTGAGTTAAGGAATATGATAGCAGTTCTAGCTTGAGTTTTCGTCCCACCTATCTTCTGCTAATATGATACAAGATGATTTAGCACCTACACGTAAGCACATGAATAGTGGAGTATGTATACTTGCAACTAATATGAATACTTTTAATTTTTGGGATAATTTAAAGTTATATGTGGATGAACACCCTAATCAAAAAAAAAAGAAAAAAAAGAAAAAATAATAATAATAATGAGTTTATTTTAAGTCTTCTCACTGAGTAACCGGGCCTCTTGCCTGGCAAGCAGCGAGTATTCGCGTAAAAGGTAAGAATGACTGAGATTAAACTCTGAGTGACTAATTTGGCCTTAAAGCCTAGTTAACTTGAGTTATTAAGCCTGTTAGGGTGTCTCTACACCTAGTGCCCTGAGCCATCTGGATTGGGAGTCATTGGCCTAACACTCGCTACATGGGTCAGCTAGAAAGCTTATTAAGGCTAGATATTGCACAAGTCATTCTTCTTAGCATTCAGTCTGATAAAAAAATAAAAATAAATAAATAAATAAATAAATATGGGGTGTTCATTACCATTTAACTCTAGAAAGTCTTGAAAATTAGAGTGATCATGTTGGAAGTAAGTGAAAGCCACTCATTTATATGATACTATCTTGCACCTCACTACATTCTTGACTTGTTAGCAGATAGATGGGGAGTAATAGAACTTGAGTCTACTTAAATATGATAGCAATAAGTCTCTATTGTCCTTGCAATTCTAAGTTCATACAGTAATGCTTGTTCAAATTTCGAGTTAAAAATTGGAAATCTCTGACTGATGAAGTTTGTGGGTAACTTCACTGCAAACCCTCACGAGACAACACTTGTCCACTAGGGTAACCTAGGGGTTTAAAGGCTTGTTGCACGTGCTAAGTGCAATCGTGATTCCCTACGAAAATGGGTACATATCTTAGTTTTGTGTATTTAGTTTAAAAAAAAAAAAGAAAAAAAGAGAGTTATAAGTTAGACTAAATCTTTTTGTGCCCTCATTTTATCGTTTACTTGTTAATTGCTAGAGACTAGCAATAAGCTAGTTGAGGGGTGTGATGAGAGCACAAAAGTGCGACCTACATGTCACTAAAATTAGTGTTATTGCTAACCGATAATGATAAATTCACTAGATTAATATTATATTTAGGTTTGACACAGATTATCATAAATTAGAGATAAAATGCACATTGAGTACAAATTTGACTTCAAAAGGATCCCTTCCCAGATCCGACCCGGTTGAAGATCGGGTCGGGTCCGAGTCAGGTTCGGGTCCGAATCAGGTCCAATTTCTTTGTGCTTTTGGGAAAGAATTTTGGGCAAATTTAATTTGGCCATATCATAACTATGAGGTGCTGGGTAACCCATGACTTGAAAGACTTGCAATAGACCTCCAGTCAGAACAAATGATCCGTGACGAACTGAGTCCGTCCGTTTACAAACCAAATTTCACATCACACTATTTGTTCTTTTTTATCTATATGACTGAACTTGGTGTCTCCCAGCTCCCATCTCAGAACATCTTCCATCTTCGTCGATCCCACAGCATCCCGTGGCCTCGCATCCAAGCACCTGTGCCAGCTTCCGTCGGATCCCCAGCATCACGCATCCATCTTCCTCTTCCGCTTCATCATCGGCGCCCTCCTAGCATCCCACGAAGCTCACGCGCTCGTCCGAGTCTGCCTCCTCCGAGATTCCTCCCAGCGTATCACCCTTTCGGATCCGGCCATTCGAGACGTGACCCCGTGATCCATGACTCCTCCTAGCAAAGATCTCGGATGACTCCCCTCTTTCGTGATGCCATCAACGCCACAGCATCCCCATTTCCTCCTCTTCCGGCCACAGCAACGGATTCCCAGCATCCACCCTCGCCTCCTTCCTTCTGCGACAACATCCCACGTCCGTCCTCCCCCTCGATCCCGCTTCCATGATCCAAGCATCGCGTCCGGCACATCCAAAGAAGGAATCCCGAGCCGGAATCCCAGCATCCCTCCTCTTCCGCGATCGATCCCGCACCGCGTCTCCGTCTGCATCGCGATTTCCAGCATCCCGGATGACACGCAGCCCGTCCAATTCAGCAGCCACGCGTCCGTGATCAACATCCCGGCCTCTTCCATTTTTAGCCATCAAGGAGCCCGTGAAGCCAGCCTTGATCTTCTTCAACCTTCCACGCATCCCTCACGCGATCAGCGGCCGTCCTCTTCTTTCCCCATTTCAAAAATCCTCCCGAGATCTCGCACCCGTTCCATGCTCGGGTGATCTATAAAAAGGGGAGGATGAGGGAGGAGGAGGGGGAGGAGGGGAGCTCTCGGCGAGTGGCCGGTGGGTCCAAGGCGGGTGGTCGGCGAGCCCAAAGAAAGGAGAAAGAAGAAACAGAGCATTGCTCTGTTTCTCTTGGGAAGAAGAAAGAAATAAAAAAATTATTATTTTATGTTGAGGGAGAAGCTTATTTGTTTTATTTTTTTTTTATGTTATTTGTAAAAGAGAAGAAACATTAGGTTTCTAATCTCCACTTTTATTTGTAATGAATTTTCTTTTTATCAAATCTATCATTTCTTTTTCATGCAATCCTTGTTCTAGGTTTAAGTTAATTTTTGTTTTTTTTAATATGCAATCTTTTAATTCTTCTTTGATGCAATATATTAAATTTTCTTTTATGCAATTTATGTTCTAGGGTTTTGATCTTCTTAGCACTTGTTTTCATCCATTTTAATTTATGCAAAAACTTTCTTTTGAGTAGTTAAACATTTCATGAATTTATAAATGCTCTTTGATTTCTAAGTACTTGTCTTTTTTATTATTTTTAAATCAAAAAAAATTCTCCGGTAGACTAGAGAATCCATCAACATTCTCAAAATAATGTTTTTCTTTTATCATTCAAAAATCGATTTCAAATCCGAGTGAACGTTCTAATTTTTATGCAACTCCAATCGCCTCCCTGTGGATCGACCTCTTACAACCGCTATTCTTCGAGTAGGAAAGGTAAGAGAAAAATTTAAATTTAACTTTTGTTCGTCGGTTCTAACAACGATCTGTCTAGCATATTTTTAGGTAGACATGAATCGGACCAACAGGATTCGGTCTCGAATATCCTCCCACCCATTCTTGAGCTACCGGGATGTGCTGGACCGAGCCTTGAAGGTTGAGGCTGACCTGATACGGTCCAGAAGAGAGAGAGATGACCTGAAGAGGACCCGATCATCGGGAGGGCAAAATAGTGGGTCCGGAGGCAGCAAGGGGTCTGTGCCCAAGAAGAGACAGAGCAGAAGCTGCCCCACTTGTGGCAAAAATCACGGTGGTACCTGCTTGAAGAAGATCGGGGCTTGTTTTTCTTGCGGGTAGATAGGACACATCGCCCGCGACTGCCCGAGCCGAAAGAGGAATGAGCCCAGATGTACTGCACCGGAGGACCAGAGATCGAGAGGTAGCCCTCAGGTTTTCGTACTGACTCATCAGGATGCCAGTGCTAGCGATCAGGTGGTGATAGGTACACTTTCAGTCAACTCGGCCCCTGCCCTCATTCTATTTGATTCTGGTTCTACTCATTCTTTCGTATCAATTAGCTTTTTCAGGCAACTACATAACATATCTGAGAAATTAGTAGAACCATGGCATGTTGCTACACCCCTTCAGAAGACTGTAATTGTTGACACTAAACACGAAGGCTGCATAATTCAGATAGGGGAAAAAGAATTAGAGACAAATCTTCTGCAGCTTCACATGCAAGACTTTGATATTATTTTGGGCATGGACTGGATGTCTCAGTACCACGCCCATATTGATTGTTACCATAATAGAGTGGTATTTCGAATACCAGGGGAGCAAAAAATTTTCTTTCAGGGCGACACACCCCTTCGAGGTAGTCCTACACCGCATTTCATTTTCGCTTTGAAAGCTGGAAAGGCTCTGAGAAAAGGGTGTACGGCCTATCTGGCCTGTGTAACAGATACCCAAAAACAGATCAAACTGGAAGACATTCTAGTAGTCAGGGAATACTCGGATGTTTTTCCGGATGAATTACCGGGATTACCCCCAGACCGAGAGATCGAATTCACTATCGACCTCGCACCAGGAGAGGGGCCAGTCTCCAAGGCTCCTTATCGGATGGCCCCTACTGAGTTAAGGAAATTGAAGATACAACTACAAGAACTCCTGGACAAAAAATTTATCCAGCCCAATGCGTCGCCATGGGGAGCTCCTGTCCTATTTGTCAAAAAGAAAGATGGGAGCATGCGACTATGCATCGATTACTGGGAATTGAACAAGATAACAATAAAGAACAAATATCCTCTGTCCCGGATCGATGACCTATTCGATCAACTGCAAAGTGCCCAAGTCTTCTCCAAGATAGATTTGCGGTCTGGTTACCATCAGTTGAAGATCAAAGCTGATGATGTGCCAAAGACAGCATTTTGAACCAGGTACGGGCACTACGAATTTCTGGTTATGCCTTTCGGACTGACCAATGCTCGGGCTGCATTTATGGACTTAATGAACAGAGTCTTTAGGCAGTATTTGGATCAGTTCGTGATAGTTTTCATCGACGACATTCTGATATACTCAAGAAGCTGGAAAGAACACGAAGATCATCTGAGAACGGTACTACAGACTCTTCGGGAGAAAAGATTATATGCCAAACTGAGTAAATGTGAATTCTGGTTGGACAATGTAGCATTTCTCGGTCATGTGATCTCCAAGGATGGAGTGTCGGTGGACCCCAAAAAGATAGAAGCAGTGGTGGATTGGCCTTGGCCCACCAACGTCAAGGAAATCAGAAGCTTCTTGGGATTAGCCGGGTATTACTAACGATTTGTAGAAGGATTCTCCAAGATAGCCACTTTCTTGACCCGTTTGACTAAGAAGCGGGCCAAGTTTATCTGGGACGACAAGTGTGAGAAAAGCCTTCAGGAGCTTAAACAAAGGTTAGTATCTGCCCCAATTCTAATATTGTCGTCCTTAACTGGAGAATTTACCATCTATAGTGATGCTTCCAAGAACAGGCTAGGTTGTGTGCTGATGCAAGACGGCAAGGTAGTAGCCTATGCCTCAAGATAGCTGAAATCCTATGAACAGAATTACCCGACCCATGATCTAGAGCTAGCTGCAGTGGTGTTCGCCTTGAATCTTTGGAGACATTATTTGTATGGCGGACACTGTGAAGTGTACACCGACCACAAGAGCCTAAAATATATATTCACCTAGAAGGAATTGAATATGAGGCAAAGAAGGTGGTTGGAACTCCTGAAGGATTATAATTTGAGTATTAAGTACCACCTAGGGAAGGCCAACGTGGTGGCTGATGCTCGAAGCAGAAAGTCAGTAGTGGGCTCCGCCGCATTACTCACCACTCAACCACAGATTCAGAAGGATCTCGACAAACTGCAGGTTGAGGTGGTTACCCGAACTGCAAGAAGTCTGCTAGCCACTTTGAGTATACAAGCAATATTGATCGAAAGAATAAAAGTCACCCAGCAGTCTGATGAGCACACCTGTTAGCTCAAGGACGAGGTGGAGAAAGAATTGCGACCCGAGCTCCAAATCCACCCAGATAGCACCCTGAGGTTTGGCCACCGATTGTGTGTTCCAGCAGATCTTGACCTGAGGAATGAAATACTGGAAGAGGCCCACCAATCCCGTTTCTCCGTCCACCCTGGCAGTACTAAGATGTACAGGGACCTTCGGGAACATTACTGGTGGAAGGGGATGAAGAGAGAGATAGCTGAGTTTGTGGCCCGATGTTTGACCTGCCAGCTAGTAAAAGCAGAGCACTAGAGGCCAGCAGGGTTACTAGAACCAATAGAAATCCCAGAATGGAAATGGGAGCATATTACTATGGACTTTGTTACAGGGCTCCCCAAAATATTAAGGAAGAATGATGCAGTGTGGGTGATTGTTGACCGCCTCACAAAATCGGCTCACTTCCTACCTTTCAGGATTGGTACCCCTTTGGACAAGCTGACTTAATTATATATCGATGAGATTGTGCGCCTGCACGGGGTGCCAGTGAGCATCATTTCTGATCGCGACCCCTGATTCGTATCCAGATTCTGGGGAAGCTTTCAAAAGGCTATGGGCACCGGACTGAGAATCAGTACAGCATATCACCCCCAGACCGACGGCCAATCAGAGCGGACAATCCAAATTCTGGAAGACATGTTGAGGGCATGTACTGTGGATCTGGGTGAAAATTGGGATAGTCATATACCTCTAGTGGAGTTTGCTTATAACAATAGTTACCATTTCAGCATTCAGATGGTCCCATACGAAGCCCTCTATGGGAGGAAATGTCGATCCCCCCTACATTGGGATGATGTCGGGGAGCGGAGAATGCTGGGGCCCGAACTGGTCCAGCACACAAGAGACAAAAGTACTTCTGATTAAGCAAAAGCTTCAGGCTGCCCAGGACAGACAGAAAAGATGGGCTGACAGAGGAAGGAGGGCCTTGGAATTTTTGGAGGGGAGCTTTGTCTTCCTAAAAATTTCTCCATCGAAGGGTATTACTCGATTCGGAAGACACGGCAAGTTAAGTCCTCGCTACATCGGCCCGTTCGAGGTTCTTGCCAGAATAGGCAAGGTTGCCTACAAGTTGACCCTACCTCCAGAACTATCAGGTGTACACAACGTCTTCCATGTCTCTTTGCTACGGAGGTACATCCCGGATCCCAGCCATGTGGTGCCCCATGAGCCTCTGCAATTAAATAAAGATTTAACATATGAGGAAGCTCCCCTGCGTAGTGGACCAATCACACTGAAAGGGAAGCTACCTGGGAACTGGAGGAAGAGATGCGTCAATGTTACCCTCAGCTCTTCGAGAACCGAGGTATGTTTAATTTCGAGGACGAAATTTATTTAAGGAGGTGATGAGAGCACAAAAGTGCAATCATCGTACCATCTTATTAGTATTATAGTTAATCATTAATGATAAAATTAATTAATTAATGTTGTATTTGTGTTTGAGTGCAAGTAATCCAGGAGACCCAATAACATTGGGTTTGAGCTCAGCTCATCCCACCGAGCCAGCTCTCCCATACCATGCAAGCAACCAGTCGGCACGTCTCAGCCAGCCTTCCGCATCAGGCATTCGTCTGCGTCCCTACCACGTCCATGCCACGTCCCTGATCGCCTTCCATTTCGGTGCCCATTTCGAACGCAATCCAGCCATCTTCTTCTTCCTCCCGCAATGCATCACGACCGTCCATCTTCCAGATCAGATCAAGCTTCATCCCGTGTAGAAACAGGGAGAAGAAAGGATCCCGCGCCCATCCGCCCATGCGCGTCTCCTCCCTTCCTATTTCAAGCCGTGATCCCAGTTCTTCCCGTGATCCCAGCTTCCACCGTGGTCCAGCCTCCCACGCCTGTTTCTCTTCCCAGTAGTCCCACAACATCCTCCGCGTCTCCTTCCTTCCGCGCCCAGTAGCCCGCGTTCTTCACGTGGTGAGCGTCCGAGCTCCACGGGTCATCGCCTCCTCACAACATCCCGTAATCCCAACATCCGATTGCAAGCATCCCGTAATCCCAGCGTCCGACTGCAAGCATCCCGTGATCGGCTCCTCCCAACGCCCGGATCCACGCTCCTCCCAGCTTCTTCCGCTCGACCCAACGCGATCACAGCTCCATCCCAGCGTCTCTTCCGTGTCTCCTTACGCGATCAAAATCCCAGCTCTTCCATGCCATGAACGTCCCAGCCGGCACATCCAAAGAAGGAAACCCACGGATCAGCCCGTCCGCATTCATCTTCCAACCCAGCAATCTCCCAACAATCAAGCCATGATCAGCTCCATTCCGTGATCAACGTTCCCAGCTGTCTCCCGAAATCCCAATGCTCTGCAATCACCGTGCTGCCAGCTCGTCCCCAACGCGTCTCCAAAGGCTATAAGTAGAGGGGAAGAAGGTAGGAAGGAGGGGGGGGGAGCTCTCGGCTGGGTGTTGAGCCAAAGAACAGGGGAGAGAGGGAGCTTGGTTCGGTGGGGAGAGAAGAAGAAACAGAGCATTGCTCTGTTCTTGGAAAGAAGAAAGAAAAAATATATATATATATTCTATGTTGAAGTTCCACCGTCGGAGAGAGAGGGAGAAGAAAAGTGATTTGTTTTTTTTCTTTTTCTTTATTTTATTTGCAAAAGAGAAGGAGTATTAGGCCTCTAATCTCCATTGTTATTTGTAATCGATTTTATTTTTATAAAATCTATCATTTCTTTTTCATGCAATCACTGTTCTAGGTTCAGTTTAATTTTTCTTTTTTTTATGCAATCTTTTTAATGTTTGCTTTATATACAATATATTAATTTTCTTTTATGCAATCCGTGCTCTAGGTTTAGTTTAATCTCTGCAATTTATTCTAAAATTCTTGGTTTTAAAATAATTCTGAAATTAATCTTTGTTATTCGACTGGTGATTTTAATTCATATTCTGTCTTTAGAAATCGACCCCTACTCTGCATCCAATTTTAATTGCAAAGTTTTCTTTCTTCCCTTTGTTTATTTTCAATTAGAAAATATTCAACATCCCCGACGTAATATTTCTTTTGTTATTCAAAAATCAATTTTGAATCCGAGTGAATGTTTAAATTTTTATGCAACTCCAACCACCTCCCTGTGGATCGACCTCTTACAACCATTATTCTTCGAGTAGAACAGGTAAGAGTAAAATTAATTTAAACTTTGTCTGTCGATTCTAACAACGATCTGTTTAGCATATTTTTTAGTAAATAAAAATTTGACAATAAAATTTTGGCGCCGTTGCCGGGGAGGCAAATCAAGAAGCAAGAACGATCACGAAGATCAAATCGAATTTTGGATGCCCAGAGTGAACGCACTTCGGTAGTAAGTTTTTTTTTATTATTAATTTTTCTTGTTTTGATTATTTTTAGTTAATAATTTCGTAGTTATTAAATTCTGAAATTTAGAATTTAAAGTTTAAAAAAAAATTAAAATTCAAAAAAAAAGATAATTAAAAATTGAAAAAAAATCCCAAAATTCTAAAATTTAAAAATTTAAATTCAAAATTTGAATTCTGAAATTCGAAATTTGAAATTTAATTTTTTTTAAAAAAAGGTTAAAAATTAATTAAATTAAAAAATTAATAAAAAAATTATTATTTTTGCTAGTAATTGATAGGGTGCAATTCTCCGAGGTTATCATACCTCTATTGGAGTTCCTCATGGAGTAATCTACAGAGCTTATTCAACGGGCATTCGGAGATTGACTGACGCATAAGGATTAGTTTTAAATTTACATTCAAGTTATTCCTATATAAAAAAATTTTTAAAAAAATTTGCTTGCTCATTTAATCAGTACAACCTAATGACATTGCATAAACTTTAAAAAATTATTAATTATTTACTGCATCAAGCATTTGCATAAAATAATTTAAGGGCAAAATCCATTAAAAAGATAAGGTCGGGAAGTTATTACCTGTCCTTAGCCCAAAAATCACCATCTTGCATACATATCCTAAGCCAAATTAAATTAAAATTAATTAGACATTGGCCTTAGGGTTTTCGAGCTCAATTAGGCTCTTGGAAAGAAGCGGCTGAAAGCCACTCCAGTGAAAATTTAGTAATTGGTGATGTCTAGGAAAGTTTTACAACAGTGAGAACTGTTACGGGTATTGTAGTATCAGTGTATCCCTTCTGGCACCACCACATACCCCGGGACTTTTCTGGTCACTGGTTACTGGATTGCTTAACTAGTAAGCTCAAGCTTAATCTGAAAGGGAGATTAGGAGCTGTCTAATCTAGAGAAAATTTCAGAAACTTTTTAACCTGATAAGTCTCTGTGCAACTAGATTTAAGCAGCTACTAAACCTCACTTAATTCTAAAACTAATAGGGTCAGATTATTGTGTGGTGTTGGTTGTGGTCATCTGTGTCTAGCCCTTCTCTTCTCTTAGGATTTCGTTCATTTTAGGAGTCAAATCTAATGAATTGTTAATAATGTATGTATGGTAGAAGGTCATTAAGGGATAAGTTAACCCCATTTGATCCTGAGATTGACAGAACTTTTCATCACAACCTGCGAACTGTAAACCAACCGTCAATCTCTACAATGGGTGAACATATTAGAACTTTGAATGAGTTGTTCGCACCTGCATCTGCTAGTACCCCTACTTGCATAGTATTATCAATTAATAATGTAGCCCAATTCGAGATTCGGGCTGCAATAATAAACATGTTACCCAAGTTTCATGAGTTCGAGAGTGAACAACCCTATATTCATCTAAACAAATTTTTGACAATCTGTCAAATGTTAAGAAATCAAAACTTAGATGAAGAGGGTATTAAATTAAGGTTGTTTCCTATGACTTTAGAGGATCGTGCCGCTGCATGGCTGTATTCTCTTGCTTCTAATTCCATCACATCATGGGAACAACTATCTAGGAAGTTCATGGCTAAATTCTATCCCATGGTAAAGACTGAAAAAATTAAGGATGCCATAAGAACTTTTAAAAAAAAATCTAAGGAGGAATTTTTCCAACTTTGGAAAAGATTCCATGATCTTTTGGTCAAGTGCCCGCACCATGGGCTTGACAAGGCTGATCTAGTCCACTTCTTTTATAAAGGACTAACTCCGACACATAGAAACATGATTGAGTCCATGCACAAGGGTAGGTTCCTGAGCCAAACCTCGGATCAAGCCTATAAATTTCTTGTTGACTTAGCCGAGAACGCCCAAAATTGGAGTAGCTATGGTGAGGAAGTAAATAGAGATGAGTTCGGGTCTAGAAAATCAGGTAATTATGAAATGAAAGCAGACCCAGAACTCAAAAATGTCATGTCCAATCTGGTGACTGGAATGAACAACTTAAGTAAAAACTTTGATGCTTTCACTGTTTCCACTAGCTCGAGTTCATATAAAGAGTTAAATCCCATCATGAAAGTGGAACACGAGCCACATGACTTATGTATCTTGCGTAACAGTTCTGAGCATTTAGTGGAATGTTATCCTAGTTTACCCAATATTAAGGCTGAGCAGGCAAATGCTCTAAACTCATATAGTGCCTTCAAGAAGCCCACTCCCAATTCATTCAGCCCAGTCTACCACCCTGATAATAGGTTCCACCCAAATTTCTCATACAAGCAAAATGAACCTATTCAGCATCAAGGTGGTCCACCAGATTTTCGGAGGAACTTCTCCCGGATAGGTCCATCACAAATGAACCAATATTTGGTTCCATATGTACCTCCTTACAATACCCCTATCCCACAACAATCTTCACCATTAGAAACCATGATGGCTAACATGATGAAACAATAACAAGATTTTATCCAACAGCAACAATAAACCAACATGGCTCAAACCCAGACTAACCAATTCCATGCGCAAGCAATTGCAAAACTTAAGGTTAGTCTAAACCAAATAGCAAACTCTCTAGAGGATAGCAAGAAAGGTGAACTACCTAGTCAGCCAGTGCCTAACCCTAGTAGGCAACAGAATCAAGGGCCGAGATGCCAGTTTCAGATTGATTCTAATGGAAACCCTGCCCATGAAGTCCAGGCAATTACCACTTTATGGTCTGGCAAGCAAGTGGACAATAAAGTCCAACTTTCTGTACAAGAAAAAGAAGAAAAGCATGAACCGAACCCCACTCAGAAAAAGGCACAAGTACAGGGAACACAAGAAATAGAGGAAAAACCAATAGAGACATACACACCCAAGGCTCCCTTTCCTAGTAGACTACAAGACTCAAAGAAAAAATCTCAGTACGATGAAATCATGGAAGTCTTTAAAAATGTCCAAATAAATTTATCTTTCCTAGATGCCATCAGATAGATCCCCTCCTATACCAAATTCTTAGAAGACCTAACCACGGTAAAAAGAAAAATCAGTATTTCTAGGCAAGCTGTGATGGCGGCACAAGCCTCACTCTTATTCAACAACAGATTGCCCCAAAATACAAGGATCCTGGTTGCCCCACTATTGAAATTAAAATAGGACAAACCATCATTTAGAGAGCTCTCCTAGATTTAGGAGCTAGCGTGAACCTGTTACCCTATTCTGTTTACACAGAGTTGGGTTTGGGGGAATTAAAACCCACGAACATCACTCTTTCATTAGCAGATAGGACTGTGAAGTATCCTAAGGAAATTGTAGAGGATGTAATTGTAAAGGTAAATGAGTTTTACTACCCTGTGGATTTTGTAGTCCTCGAAACTGAACCAGTGAAAAATTCAGGTAGAAACATCCTGGTAATCCTTGGCAGACCATTTTTGGCCACTTCAAATGCTGTGATCAGTTGCCGAAATGGGATAATGACCTTAGCATTTGGAAACTTGACCATCCAACTCAATGTCTTTCATAGTAGTAATCAACCATCTGAGATGGATGATTTAGAAGAAATTCACATGATTGAGAATATAATCAGCAAATCCTTCAAGGAATCAAGTTATTCTGATCCACTAGAAAGATGTTTGGCCCAATTCAGGCAAGATTGTGAGGAAGGAAAGTCGAATCAAGAGGTTAATACATTGTTAGATTCCATTCCTGTAATGGATACTAGCAGATGGGCTACTAAATTTGAATCATTACCTATACCTGAATCCCAACTAGTACCTTCAAGTGTCAAACCTCCCCAGCTTGAACTTAAAGATCTGCCTGAAAACTTAAAATATGCATTTCTCGGGGACAACAATACCTTACCTGTGATTATTGCATCAAATTTAACTAAAGAACAGGAAGAGAAGTTGTTAAATATCCTTCAGAAAAATCAAGAAGCGATCGGCTGGTCTATAGCTCATATTAAGGGGATTAGTCCTTCTGTGGTCCAACATAAAATTCATCTATAAGAGGATGCAAAAACCTCTAGAGAACCACAAAGACGACTTAACCTAGTCATGAAGGATGTGGTTTGAGCTGAAATCATTAAACTTTTAGATGCAGGGATTATATATCCTATTTCTGACAGCCAGTGGGTGAGCCCAGTTCAAGTCGTACCAAAGAAATCTGGAATCACTGTGATTAAGAATGACCACAATGAATTAGTCCCAACTCGAATTCAAACTGGATGGCGAGTATGCATCGACTACAGAAAACTGAACGCCATAACTAGGAAAGACCACTTCCCACTACCCTTCATTGACCAAATGTTAGAACGTCTAGCTGGCCACTCTCATTACTATTTTCTTGATGGTTATTCTGGATATAACCAAGTTCCAATTGCACGTGAGGATCAACAGAAAACCACATTCACCTGTCCTTATGGCACTTTTGCCTATCGTCGCATGCCTTTTGGGTTATGCAATGTGTGGAGTGATTGATTAAAACCCTATTTGATTTTGATGAGCTCAAAGCATTTGAGTATATCTTTTGTTTACTAATGAATTCAATTGAGTATTTCAGTGAAAATCTTGTCTAAGTGTTTCTAGACTTGGTTCAAGATATTTTGGATAAGTTAAGAAGTCAGTTTGAACCAAAGTCTGAGACTCGAGTCGACTCCGGGATATTACGAGTCGACTCCAAGCGTATCAGAATCACTGGCACGGGCTCGAGTCGACTCCGGATCATTACGAGTCGACTCCGACTGAGAACTGACAGACGAACAGAAAGACTCAACTCAAAACCTGTCAGCAAGTCGACTCCTGAAGTGCGCGAGTCGACTCCGATGATTACCGAGTCGACTCTGGAGTAGTATGAGTCGACTCCAAGGAGTTACAGACAGAAAAGTCAGAGAGCGATTTTCGACCCTGAGATTCGAGTCGACTCCCGTGGAACGCGAGTCGACTCCGATGGTTGGCAGGTCGACTCCAAAGAAAGCGAGAGTCGACTCTCAGTGGTACACAAGGCAAAAGTCAGAGAGCAGTTTTCGGACTCAGAGATCCGAGTCGACTCCCGCAATGCGCGAGTCGACTCCGAGACAGCGCGACCCCAAAAAGACAGAAGACCGAATTATTGTCTCTAAGAGCCGAGTCGACTCCCAGACAGCTCGAGTCGACTCCAAGGCAGCGCTACATCAAAAAGGCAGAAGGCTGTGTTTCGGAAACTGAGAGCCGAGTCGACTCCGGAACAGTTCGAGTCGACTCCAAGACTGGACGAGCCAAAAGATAGAAGATCGGGAGTTCGGGCTCTGAGCGCCGAGTCGACTCCCAGGATTGTCGAGTCGACTCGAGTGGGCCAAGTTGAAAAATTAGCTCCATGGACTTCATGGGATGAGCCGACTCCGAAAATGGCAAGTCAGCTCTAGAAGTTGGCGAGTCGACTCCGGGTTAAGTCGAGTCGACTCCCAGTCGCGGAGGTCATTAATTCAAATTCGGAACAGTTGCCGAGCCGACTCCAGAAAAGCATGAGTCGACTCCCGCTACAGCCGAGTCGACTCCAGATCGCGCGAGTCGACTCCGACCCCAACGGACATATTGTCAGGATGTGCAGAGTATGCAGAACGGGCAGAAAAAGGTGTCTAACGGCTAGTTTCCGTGGGGGATGGCTTAAATAGCCACAGAGAACTGTAGCAAGGCAGAGAAGCACCATTCCACTCAAAGAAATCAAGCATCCTATCTCGGCCAACTGGTTTTCAACAGAAAAGAAGGAAGAGCGCCATTAACTCCATCCAGCTACCTCTTCCCAGCATTTAAAGAAGTCTCCTCCTGCCTTCAAGTCGACCAGATATTCAAGAGGAGACTCACAGTTCAAGAAGCCCTACTCTACTCCAACTCAAACGTGTTTGAGGGCTCTTAACTTCTCTCTAGTTTATATTGCTGTATATCTGCTTTTTAGAAGCTCTGTTTTTCTATTTGTCTTTGTTCTTTCCATCTTGTCTTTGCTTGATTCAATCAGGGGATTGAATCAAGAGTGTAGAGGTTGGTTGGTGAGCCGAGGATAAAACCAACGTGTAAGGGTTCGATTGTGATCCCGGGAAAACAATCGGGGTGGTTCTAGTCGGTGAGTCTGGGAAAACCGACCGAGTTCGTTGTGAGCTCGTAAAACAACAAGTTGGGTTGTGAGCTTGTAAAACAACCGGCTGTAATCCAAGGGGTTATAGTGAATTCCCAACTGAGACTTGGGGAGTGGACATAGGAGCAAGGGATAGCTCCGAACCACTATAAACATTGTGTTTGTGATTGCTTGTGTCTCTCTCTCTCACTCTCATTTCACTCACAGCACATAGCAACTAATTAATCATCTTGCAAAAGTATTAATTAGTCATCCACAAACGTTTTAATTGCAAAATTATTTTAAAACCCAATTCACCCCCCCTCTTGGGTTGTCTTTCTGGGCAACAAGTGGTATCAGAGCCTAAACTCTTCTACCCTAAGAGTAAAAGATCAAAATGACAACCCCATTTGGATCTTCCCACATTGAGGGTCAGTCCACCCAAAGACCCCCATTCTTTAATGGATCCGACTACTCATATTGGAAGGCTAGGATGAGAATATTTATCCAAGCCCAAGACTATGAGATGTGGACCATTGTAGTAAATAGACCATACATCCCATCCATCTATGTAGAGGGTGTCACTGTACCCAAACTCGAAAAGGATTGGGATGACCATGACATGAGAAAGGCACAACTCAATTCCAAAGCAATGAATGTGCTTTACTGTGCATTAGATAGGAATGAATTCAATAGAGTCTCTACTTGCAATTCTGCAAAAGAGATTTGGGATAGACTTGAAGTGACCCATGAGGGCACGAATCAAGTCAAAGAATCCAAAATAAACATATTGGTTCATAAGTATGAACTATTTAAGATGGATTCTAATGAAACAATCACTTGCATGTTCACTAGATTTACTGACATTGTCAATGGCCTAAAAAGCCTTGGCAAAAACTATACTAACAGTGATCTTGTCAGGAAGATTCTTCGCTGTCTACCAAGGTCATGGGAAGCCAAGGTGACGGCAATCCAAGAAGCCAAGGACTTGAACAAGCTACCACTTGAGGAGCTTCTTGGATCCCTAATGACGCACGAGCTAACAATGAAGCAACACAGCGAAGAAGAGTCCTTCCATAAGAAAAAGGTAATAGCTCTCAAATCTACATCATCTAACAAAGACTTGTCTTGCAGTAGCAGCAGTGAAGAAGAAGATCACGAGGGAGAGGATGATGAGGCTCTTCTCGTACGTAAGTTCAGAAGATTCATCAACCAAAAGAAGTCCTTTCATCAAAGGAGAGGCCCCTCAAATTTCTATCGAAAGGATAAAGGTAAGGAAAAGAAAAATGAGGGGATTGGATGTTATGAGTGCAAGAAGCCGGGACACATCAGAGCTGAGTGTCCTTTACTGAAGAAGGGGAGCAAGTACAAGAAGAAGAAAGCCCTTGTCACCATCCTATCGGACTCCGACACATCATCATCATCATCGGATGAGGAACAAGGAGAAAAGGCCAATTTCTGCTTCATGGCCAATAAAAATGAGGTAACATCCGCATCACATTTAGATTTTACTTTCGATGAATTATATGATGCTTTCAATGAATTAATGGATGAATACAAAACAATAAACGTTAAAAACAAAGAACTAAAAGTAACTAACCAAACTCATCTCCGTAAGTATGATTCATTAGTTAAGGATAAAGATGTTCTTATCAAAGAAAATGCAGAACTTAAAACAAGTAACCAAATCTTGATACAAAAGAATAATACCTTAACTAAAGAAAATGAAAGGCTGAACAAAGAAACATTAGAACCCAAAAATAATAAACATATAAATGAGAGTCTCACAAAAGAACTAAATGATCTAAAAGCAGAAAAACAAACACTAACTAAAGAACTTGAAAAATACAAACCCTTGGTTGAAAAATTTACATATAGTTCTGAAAAATTGAATATGATACTTAATAGTCAACGAGCGGTATTCAATAGAGCGGGTTTAGGGTATAAACCTAAACATAAGCAAAAACTTCTTAGTAACTTCTTTGTTAAAGCAGGAGAAAGTAAAACTAAGAAAATAACCTGCTTTTGTTGTGGAATTTTAGGACATAAAGCAAATGTGTGTAAGTATAGGAAAGGAAAAACTAAAAGAAAAATTAAGAGGGTTTGGGTTCCAAAAGGAACCAACATTACTAACCATGAAGGACCCAAGAAAACTTGGGTACCTAAGATTATATGATTTGCTTGTGTAGGAGTGTCTTGCAGCCAAGGTCGACAAAAATTGTTGGTACTTGGATAGTGGCTGCTCAAGACACATGACGGGTGACAAGGATCAATTCTTCACCCTTGAAGCTAAGAAGGGAGGTGTTGTGACTTTTGGAGACAATAACCAAGGTCACATCATTGGTATAGGTAAAGTACAAATTACCCCTTCAACTTTTATTGATAATGTTCGATATGTTGATGGTCTTAAGCATAATTTATTAAGCATTAGTCAATTATGTGATAGAGGTTATAATGTTATGTTTAAACCATCACTATGCATCATAACAAACCCAAATGACAATAGTTTAGTTTTTAAAGGAATAAGACGTGGAAATGTATATGTTGTAGACCTTGAGGATCTTGCCAAACACAACCCATGTTTAGTTGTTAATGAAACTAAGGATAATGATGCTAGTTGGTTATGGCACCGTAAGTTAGGTCATGCAAGCATGGATACCATATCTAAACTAGTTAAAAGAGATTCTGTGATAGGTTTGCCAAAATTAAAGTTTGAAAAGAATAAAATATGTGAAGCATGTCAATTTGGCAAACAATCAAGGAACTCCTTTAAATCTATAAATTGTGTCTCTACCTCTAGACCTCTAGAACTACTACACATGGACCTATTCGGACCAACTAGAACCACAAGTCTAGGTGGAAATAAATATGGTCTAGTTATCGTAGATGATTATTCTAGATATACTTGGGTCATGTTCTTAGGCCATAAGGATCAAGCATTTTCAATTTTCAAGAAATTTCATAAAGAAGTAACAAATGCTAGAGATACTTCTGTAATAGCTATTAGAAGTGACCATGGTACCGAATTTGAAAATCATTTATTTGATGAGTTTTGTAGTAAAAAGGGAATAATACACAATTTTTCTGCACCTAGGACACCACAACAAAATGGAGTTGTGGAGAGGGAAAATAGAACTCTAGAGGAAATGGCTAGAACTATGTTGTGTGAAAGTAACCTCCCTAAGTACTTTTGGGGAGAAGCTGTCAATACTTCTTGTCATATATTAAATAGAGTTTTATTAAGACCCATCATAAAGAAAACACCTTATGAACTTTGGAAAAACAGAAAACCAAAAGTGAACTATTTTCATATTTTTGGATGTAGGTGTTTTGTTCATAATAATGGAAAAGATAATCTAGAAAAATTTGACTCTAAATCTGATGAGGGTATATTCTTGGGGTACTCCACAACTAGTAAAGCCTATAGAATCTTTAATAAAAGAACCCTAGTTATAGAAGAATCCATACATGTTGTTTTTGATGATTTTAGTGATATCTCTTCTAGCAAGAGAGTTAATTTTGATGATGATGGTGAAATTCTTGAAGAGAAGATAGATGAGATGACATTACAAGATGATAATCAAAAATTAATTGGAAATGCATCATCAAGCCAAGAGGCTATTATGGATCATGGGCTGACTAAGGCTTGGAGGTTTGCTCACGGGCATCCTAAGGAATTAATTCTAGATGATCCATCTCAACCTGTTAGGACTAGAGCATCTCTTAGGAACTTAAACAATCATCTAGCTTTTGTTTCACATTTTGAGCCCAAACACATAGAAGAAGCTGAAAAAGATGTAAATTGGATAAATGCAATGCAAGAAGAATTAAACCAATTTACTAGAAACAAAGTATGAAATCTAGTTGAAAGACCTACTGAATATTCAATTATAGGTACCAAATGGATTTATAAAAATAAACTTGATGAAAATGGAATTGTAATAAGGAATAAGGCTAGACTAGTAGCAAAGGGTTATAATCAAGAAGAAGGTATAGATTTTGATGAAACCTTTGTTCCTGTAGCTAGACTTGAAGCAATTAGACTTTTACTAGCATTTGCATGCTCTAAGGACTTCAAATTATTTCAAATGGATGTAAAAAGTGCATTCTTAAATGGGTATATTAATGAGGAGGTATATGTAGAACAACCTCCTGGTTTTGAAAATCATCAATACCCTAATCATGTATATAAATTGAACAAGGCACTTTATGGTTTGAAACAAGCACCTAGAGCATGGTATGAGAGGCTTAGCAAATTCCTATTAGAACATGAGTTTTCTAGGGATAATGTAGATACAACATTGTTTCTAAAGAAGAAAAACAAAGATATGTTGTTAGTACAGATTTATGTTGATGATATTATTTTCGGTGCTACTAACAATCGCCTCTGCGAAGAATTTGCTGACTTGATGCAGAGTGAATTTGAAATGAGCATGATGGGAGAGCTGAATTATTTTCTCGGGCTTCAAATCAAACAATCTGAAGAAGGCATCTTCATCAATCAAGCTAAGTACATCAAGGAGATGCTTAAGAAGTTTGATATGGAGGGAACAAGTCAATCAGCACCCCCATGAGCTCATTATGCAAATTAGACCAAGATGAATCAGGTAAATCTGTAGATCAGAAATTATATAGAGGTATGATAGGATCTTTATTGTATCTTACTGCAAGTAGACCTGATATCATGTTTAGTGTTTGCATGTGTGCTAGATATCAGTCTAATCCTAAGGAATCTCATCTAATTGCAGTCAAGAGAATCTTTAAATACCTAATAGGAACAAAGAATATAGGGTTATGGTATTCTAAAGAATCTAGCCTAAACTTAATAGGATACACAGATTCAGACTTTGCTGGATATAAACTTGATAGAAAAAGCACCAGCGGGTCATGTCAATTCCTAGGAGAAAACTTAATCTCATGGTTTAGCAAGAAACAAAACTCGGTTGCATTATCTACTGTTGAAGCTGAATATGTTGCAGCCGGGAGTTGTTGTGCTCAAATCTTGTGGATCAAACAACAATTGGAAGATTATGGCATTAAACAAGATAAAATTCCCATTAATTGTGATAATACAAGTGCCATTAACCTAACTAAAAATCCAATTCAGCATTCAAGAACTAAACATATTGAGATAAGACATCACTTCATAAGAGATCATGTACTGAATGGTGATGTGACACTTCAATTTGTTTGCACTGATGATCAATTAGCTGACATTTTTACAAAACCCTTAAGTGAAGAGAGATTTAGTGTGCTTAGGAGGGGATTAGGAGTGATTGATCCATCCTAGTGGTATTTTCCATTAGTTCATTAATTTTGATGATTAAAAATAGAGTTTCTCAACTATGATCATCAAATTAGATCATAACTTAGTGAGTGTCCCTGGTTTGGTACGAAAATAGCATAACTTTTAGGTGCGTGCCAGAGTTCGAGTCGACTCGAGTAAGTTTCGGAGTCGGCTCATAAGAAGGAGTCGACTCGCACACAGACGGGAGTCGACTCGAGGAAGATGAAGCATAAGAGGAGTCGACTCGCACATTGACGGGAGTCGACTCTAAGTCGATGGCTCATGAGGGGGAGTCAACTCGCGCATACTTTGGAGTCGACTCGAGGTCGAGTCAACTCGCGACTCAGTGGAGTCGACTCGAGGTCGGGATCCGGGTTTTTAACCCTAATCCAAGCGTTTTATCAACACTTCTATTCACCGCCGCCACTGTTCAAAAAAACCCTAGAGCCGTCTCCTAGATCGTCTCCGACCGTCCTTAGGACTTTTTCCGTCGACCTTCCTCCATCCATTAGCGTTCTACCCCATTCTAGGTCGACCATGCCTCGTAAAGCCGTTGTCCCAAGCCGGAAGAGGCCCCAACCCGCGAGCGGCACCGAGCGACGGTCCAAAGCTCGGAACGATCCCGTGAGGCCACAACCTCCGGCTCGTTCCCCGCCAAGGGAGGTTCCCTCGAGGTCGTGCGCCGGGAAGGCGGTCTCCACCGGGAGATACGTCGATTTTGACTATCTCTCCCGGGAGGGCTTTACCATAGGAGAGAGATTGCGGGCCCAGGGTTTAGAGTATTTTTGTTCCTTAGATCTCTCCACATACCCTGGCCTAGTTAGAGAGTTTTATGGTACTGTCCATAGGGGCAATGGGGGAATAGAGGGAACTGTAGCCGGTGTCCCATTGTTTATTTTCGAGGATTTCATAGCCCAAATCCTCCACCTTCCACAAGTAGGGGTAGCTCCCACACACCCCGAGGATAGGACTGAGGCCCTTACGGCCATTCTAGGACATCCACCTCAGTCCCCCTTAGATGAGGTGTCCGCTAGCTCACTTTCTGTTGAGATGCGGCTCCTCTTGAGTATCATCTCTAGGTCCCTCTTTCCAAAGACTGGCCGCTTCGATTTTGTATCTGAGAGAGACCTAGCTCTTATGTTCTACATCCTCCAGGACACCCCAATCAACTTTCCCAAGATGATGTATAGATACCTATGTGAGCCACTAGATAGACCTAGGCTCACCCTCCCCTATGGCATGATGTTCACTCTTCTGTTTAGGGAGGCCGAGATTCCCATTCCTGAGGGGGAATCCTCTCGCGCATTGCGATGGACAGATCGCATGCGTCCGGGAACCCTACACAGGATGGGGTTTCGAAAGGTCGAGGGAACCTGGGTTAGGAAATCATCCACCTCCACACATACCACCAGACATTCCCCCAGTCCTGACCCAGACTCAGACTATCCTACCTTTCCCTCCACCTCTGCTCCCACCACCTCTGCCGGACCCTCCTCCTCAGCTCCACACTCAGCCCATGGAGGTCCGGATCTCTCCTGAGCAGCTCCGAGAGTTGCGGCAGGAGATAGTTAGAGATCTCCGGGACGACCTGCTTCGGGAGCTCCGAGGTCCAGCCAGTGCCCCATCTTCTGCATTAGTTCCCTCATTCTCAGCCGTGACCGAGATGACTGCTCATGTGAGGGCGGAGATCTTCAATGTCAGAAGCCTGGTACAAGCCCAATTCTCAAACATGAGCGATATCACAAGCAACACACGAAAGTTGCGAGATAGCATCCGACAGGATATGGGCACCACTACTCAGGGGGCCGAGCGCTTGGCGAATGTGCTCATCGCCAAGCTGGACACACTCCAGGAGACAGTGACTGAGCTCTCCATGACACACAGTAGGGCCACCTCGGCCATTATCAGACAGTTAGAGCACGTCACCACTGCGGTCACCCTACTCATGGAACAACAGTCCAGACTGCCCACGGGAACCGCATCCTCCTCGAGGAAGCCTTAGATATCTTTTTGTATTTTGACATGTATTCTTTTTGCTTTACTTATTGTATTCACAAATGTATTTACATACACATCAATACAATGAGTAGACATATTCTCTTCAATTTTGTGCAATTTGCTCTCTAATTGATTGCGTGTTATACTCACTTCCTTTTTGATACGATGACAAAAAGGGGGAGAAATATTTAATAGATATGTAAATGGAATCAACATAAAAGAAATCAAAAATTAAAACATAATTTGTTCTTAGTGGATTTGGTACCTCGAGGCTCATTATCTCTCTGTTGGGGCTCCTAATGGAGTAATCTCCAGAATCTATTCAAGGGATATTCGGAGATTAGTTGAATCCTACTCAAGAACAAATTGACAGATTTTCCCTCTAAAAACCAAAAATTTCAGTTCAAAAACTTCAATGCATTAAAAGGAAATTCAGAGAATCAAAACAAAGTAGAATGCATATGTTGAGGGGGAGAATCTGAATTTTTAAGAAAGTCAAATCATTAAATATATATAAGCCAAACAATTGAGTGCATGACATGAAGGCTTATATAATTCCAAATAAAAGGAGGAGCTTTAACTCCAAAATTTATTGTTTCACACATTTCAAGTTTGGATAAATTAAAAAAAAACCAGACACTTGAATTTATTTATAGATTTCATTTCCTTGTTTATTGAGCAATTCACTTTACATATACTCAATGTTTTGTCATCATCAAAAAGGGGAAGATTGTGGAGTGATTGATTAAAACCCTATTTGATTTTGATGAGCTCAAAGCATTTGAGTATATCTTTTGTTTACTAATGAATTCAATTGAGTGTTTTAGTGAAAATCTTGTCTAAGTGTTTCTAGACTTGGTTCAAGATATTTTGGATAAGTTAAGAAGTCAGTTTGAACCAAAGTCTGAGACTCGAGTCGACTCCGGGATATTACGAGTCGACTTCAAGCGTATCAGAATCACTGGCACGGGCTCGAGTCGACTCCGGATCATTACGAGTCGACTCCGACTGAGAACTGACAGACGAACAGAAAGACTCAACTCAAAACCTGTCAGCGAGTCGGCTCCTAAAGTGCGCGAGTCGACTCCGATGATTACCGAGTCGACTCCGGAGTAGTATGAGTCGACTCCAAGGAGTTACAGACAGAAAAGTCAGAGAGTGATTTTCGACCCTGAGATTCGAGTCGACTCCTGTGGAACGCGAGTCGACTCCGATGGTTGGCAGGTCGACTCCAAAGAAAGCGAGAGTCGACTCTCAGTGGTACACAAGGCAAAAGTCAGAGAGCAGTTTTCGGACTCTGAGATCCGAGTCGACTCCCGCAATGCGCGAGTCGACTCCGAGACAGCGCGACCCCAAAAAGACAGAAGACCGAATTATTGTCTTTGAGAGCCGAGTCGACTCCCAGACAGCTCGAGTCGACTCCAAGGCAGCGCTACATCAAAAAGGCAGAAGGCTGTGTTTCGGAAACTGAGAGCCGAGTCGACTCCGGAACAGTTCGAGTCGACTCCAAGACTGGACGAGCCAAAAGACAGAAGATCGAGAGTTCGGGCTCTGAGCGCCGAGTCGACTCCCAGGATTGTCGAGTCGACTCGAGTGGGCCAAGTTGAAAAATTAGCTCCATGGACTTCATGGGATGAGCCGACTCCGAAAATGGCAAGTCAGCTCCAGAAGTTGGCGAGTCGACTCCGGGTTAAGTCGAGTCGACTCCCAGTCGCGGAGGTCATTAATTCAAATCCGGAACAGTTGCCGAGCCGACTCCAGAAAAGCATGAGTCGACTCCCGCTACAGCCGAGTCGACTCCAGATCGCGCGAGTCGACTCCGACCCCAACGGACATATTGTCAGGATGTGCAGAGTGTGCAGAACGGGCAGAAAAAGGTGTCTAACGGCTAGTTTCCGTGGGGGATGGCTTAAATAGCCACAGAGAACTGTAGCAAGGCAGAGAAGCACCATTCCACTCAAAGAAATCAAGCATCCTATCTCGGCCAACTGGTTTTCAACAGAAAAGAAGGAAGAGCGCCATTAACTCCATCCAGCTACCTCTTCCCAGCATTTAAAGAAGTCTCCTCCTGCCTTCAAGTCGACCAGACATTCAAGAGGAGACTCACAGTTCAAGAAGCCCTACTCTACTCCAACTCAAACGTGTTTGAGGGCTCTTAACTTCTCTCTAGTTTATATTGCTGTATATCTGCTTTTTAGAAGCTCTGTTTTTCTATTTGTCTTTGTTCTTTCCATCTTGTCTTTGCTTGATTCAATCAGGGGATTGAATCAAGAGTGTAGAGGTTGGTTGGTGAGCCGAGGGTAAAACCAACGTGTAAGGGTTCGATTGTGATCCCGGGAAAACAATCGGGGTGGTTCTAGTCGGTGAGCCTGGGAAAACCGACCGAGTTCGTTGTGAGCTCGTAAAACAACAAGTTGGGTTGTGAGCTTGTAAAACAACCGGCTGTAATCCAAGGGGTTATAGTGAATTCCCAAGTGAGACTTGGGAAGCGGACGTAGGAGCAAGGGATAGCTCCGAACCACTATAAACATTGTGTTTGTGATTGCTTGTGTCTCTCTCTCTCACTCTCATTTCACTCACAGCACATAGCAACTAATTAATCATCTTGCAAAAGTATTAATTAGTCATCCACAAATGTTTTAATTGCAAAATTATTTTAAAACCCAATTCACCCCCCCTCTTGGGTTGTCTTTCTGGGCAACACAATGCACCGACTACATTCCAGCGGTGTATGATGAGCATTTTCTACGATATGGTAGAGAAATTTTTAGAAGTTTTTATGGATGACTTTTCTGTATTCGGATCTAATTTTAATGAATGTCTGCATCACTTGACCCTTGTTGTAGAACGATGTAAAAAAAAAAATTTAGTTCTCAACTAGAAAAAGTGTCATTTCAAGGTAGAATCAGGTATTGTTTTGGGACACATTGTGTCACAAAGGGGAATTGAGGTGGATAAAGCCAAAGTAGAATTAATTGCCAAGTTACCACCTCCCAAAACTGTTAGGGAAGTCAGATCCTTTTTAGGGCATGCAGGTTTTTACCATCGCTTTATCAAGGATTTCAGTAAATTGTCGAAATCCTTATGCGATCTGTTGGCGAAAGATGCTACTTTTAATTTTTCGCCAATTTGTATAATTACTTTCGAAAGACTAAAGTCTGAACTAACCTCAGCACCTATCATAAGGTCCCCTGATTGGAATCTACCATTTGAAATCATGTGTGATGCCTCTGATTATGCAATAGGTGCCGTCCTAGGTCAGCGAATGGGAAAGCTTCCCCATGTGATTCATTATGTGAGCAAAACTCTGAATAATGCCCAACTCAACTATTCTACCACTAAAAAAGAGTTGTTGGCTGTTGTCTTTGCTCTTGACAAATTTCGTCCCTATCTAATAGGATCCAAGGTCCTTATTTATTCTGATCATGCCGCCCTTATACCTTCTCACAAAGAAGGATGCCAAAGCAAGACTCGTTCGTTGGATCCTATTGCTTCAAGAATTTGATCTTGAAATACGAGATAAAAAGGGATTTGAAAATATTGTAGCGGACCACTTGTCCAGATTAATTGTTGAATCATCTGGAGAATCCATCCCTGTGTCCGAGACCTTTCCTGATGAACAATTAATGATGATTTCCCATACCAATGTTCCATGGTATGCTGATGTAGTCAACTATCTAGTTACTGAATGAATGCCCAGTTCATGGACCAAACAAGAGAAATTTCGCTTCCTAGCTCGTGTAAAATGGTATTTTTGGGATGAACCATACTTGTTCAAATACTGTCCTGATCAAATCATCAGACGATGCATCCCTGAACACGATCAAAGGAATATCCTTTTTCTTTTGTCATGACCATGCTTGTGGTGGTCATTTTAGTGGAAAGAAAACTGCTGCAAAAGTTTTGTAGTGCGGATTTTATTGGCCCACACTTTTTTAAGATGCGCATGACTATTGCAAATCTTGCGATTGATGTCAACGATTAGGAAAACTTTCGAGAAAGAATGAGATGCCCCTGAACCCTATCTTAATTATAGAAATCTTCGATGTTTGGGGTATTGATTTTATGGGTCCTTTTCCTATATCGTTTGGGCATCAGTACATTCTTGTGGCAGTTGACTATATATCAAAATGGATTGAGGCTATCGCGTGTAAGACCAATGATCACAAAGTGGTGATCAAGTTCCTTAAAGAATCTACTTTGCTCGTTTTGGCACCCCTCTTGCTATCATTAGTGATGGGGGGAAACATTTTTGTAATAAAATCTTTAAAGCCCTTATGAGAAAATACAACATTAATCACAAGGTCAGTACACCATATCATCCACAAACAAGTGGACAAGTCAAAATTTCCAATCGAGAAATCAAGACCGTCGTTGAAAAAACTGTTAATACATCTCGGAAGGATTGGTCTCTTAGGCTAACAGATGCACTGTGGGCATATCGGATGGCTTACAAAACACCAATTGGAAAATCTCCATATAGAACTGTCTATGGCAAGGCCTGCCATTTACCTGTCGAGTTAGAGCACAAGACCTATTGGGCGATTAAAAATTTAAATTTCGATCTTGACAAAGCGGGAGAACATAGGAAGCTTCAACTCGATGAGCTTGAAGAAATTAGAAACGATACTTACGAGTGTGCCAAGAAGTACAAAGATCGCATGAAGATCATGCATGATAAAATGATTATTCGTAAGGAATTTCACCAAGGACAAAAAGTCCTTCTATATGATTCTCGATTACATCTATTCCCTGGAAAACTTAAATCTTGATGGACTGGCCCATACACAGTAGAGAAAGTGCACCCGCATGGTGCAGTAGTAATATGTAATACCAAGGATGGTAGGTCCTTTCAAGTCAATGGACATCGTTTAAAACCATACCTTGAGTATCTGAGTCCAGAAGTCGAGGAGACACTTCTGACCGACCCTGTCTATCATGAATGAATTAGAATTGTCTGGCTGAAGATATAAAACTTAGCGCTCTTGTTAGCATCCCTCATATGCCATGAAAATTTCGAAATAATTTTCAGATTGCAGCAGAAAAACATATGCGGGATTCGTTCATCGCATGAACGTATTTTAAAACCTTTCGTTTGTAGATAGATTAGAATTAAATTATTTTAAACCATTTTAAAATCATTAAGAAGATGAGATCTTCACCTTGTCCGGGTAGATGGTCTACGCAAATCTGATTTACGTGGTATTTGATCAAGGCTCAGTGGAAGCCGCACACGTGTCCGGCCTCTATAGGTATCCACACGAAGTAATGTGGCGATCGAAGCCTTTGGATCTCCCCGGGGTGCTAGCTCGCTTGCAGAGAAGGCTATTGATGGCTGAAGTCCTCTCCTTTGAATCAACATTTGATTGGCTTGAGAGGAGGAAGAAGAAAGAGGGATCTAGGAAGAAGAAAACAAGGCCCTTCGCAGCCTTTTCTTTTTCCTTGCGCTAGAACCAAAAAGAGGAGGAAGAAGGCACGCGAAGGCTTCCTATTCCCCTTGTTTGCTTGCTGATCAATGGAGGAATGGGAGAGGTTCCTTGCTGCCAAAAATCTCAAGAAAATTATCAAAATTCGTAGCCCCTTTGAACCCCTCTTTTATGGTGTGTGGATAGAGATGAGCTCCTAAATTTTAGGAGCTCATCTTTATCCCTTTGTGAATTCAAAATAGGAGGGGCATGGCCCCTCCTTTTTCCTTCACGCCACCAGCCAAGGGAGAGGCATGGGCCCCTCCCTCTTCTCCCATATGGTCAGCCCCTAGTTGATCAAATCAAGTAGGGAGGGAGGGATGGGTCCAATCCTATTCAAAATAGGATTATGTGCACCCATTTTAATTCCTCCAAATCCAAATCCAATTAGAATTTAATTGAACCATGACTCAATTGAACTCTTCAATCCTAATCCAATTAGGAGTCATTTGATTAATTAGATTAATTAATTAGGACTTAAGAAAATCCTAATCTAATCAGGATTTGTTTAAATTTCAGCCCTAAGACAATTAGGACTTTAGAAATCCTATTCCAAATAGGATTTTAATTTAATTTGAAATCCTAATCCAATTAGGACTCCATGAATCCTACTCCAAGTAGGACTCGTGATCAAGTCCAATTAATTAAATCCAATTAATTAAATTAAATTGCAATCCGATTGCAATTATTCCTTCTTCTAACCACTAACTCTTAGCGGGTTATCCATTTATCAATCTAATTGATTATTTGTGATTCTTAATCACATTCAACCATCGGATCGGTCAATACCTCTAATGTGTGTGACCCCATAGGTTCTATTCTGACTCGTAGTGAGATATATTGCGATCTCTATCACAATATCATTGAAAACTCCTTTCAATGGGTTGAAACAATTTCAACTCAACTCAGCAGAAATTATCGACCATCAAGATGATCCTGTGAGTCTCACCATCCACCAGTGACACCTAGCAGTATGTAGTGGCCACCCAGCAGAATAGAATGATGAACCTCTAGGTGCAGTTATCGTATGATACAGTCCTTCTATCGTGGATCCCTACAGACCGGAGGTCATGGATAACTCGTCAAACCCCGTCGTCTGTCATATGTCTAGATTTATTTGACTTGAGTTCGAGAGTAGAAAAACTTTTTTCCACTATATATTCTGCCCTGGCTAAGGTCTTAGAACTCAGTCTTATAAATCACATAGGATCTCTCCTCATCTATCACAGGTCAATAGATTCCATGTAAGTGCATACCCTACTCCTACAGTGAACCTACTGCAGCAATCTACACAACAAGGACCTATATGACTAGAGACCATGTATATGTGCAGTCAAACTACAATAACCTCACTGTGAATGGCCGAAGCACCGCAGGTCAAAGGACCAGTCACACTATTGCAACATCAAGCAAGTCACTGACGAGTGGATAGACATCCAAGTGACTTCTTGTCTTGGTCACGCTCAGTACCCTTGTTCTCTAACAAGCACCTGCACTATCACTTCAGTGTCCCTACATTGTGAACTTGAGTCTCGTCCATCCATAAGAAAAGCGATCTATGCACTGATCGGATCGATCACCGTCCTCGTGATGATCCATTGATCAGGAGCATTTAGAAATTAATCACCAATGATACATGGCTTAAATTCTCAACTCTTGAAAATATGTATCATCATCTTATTAATTCCCTTGGACGATTCATAGACACATAACAATATGAATGAAAAGAATGCCCATTTATTATTCAATAATAAATAAAGTCAAGTACAAATTTATGTCCAGAATTAATAATGTGTCCGCCAGATTGGCTTCTAGGGCATACATCTAACAGCTCTTGGGAGGCAACCCAACATGTAAATATTATAAAAAATAATAATAATAATTTCAATAAATTACTAACATACAGGTTTGGGGGTTTTTGCCCCAATTGTTACTTTACCTTCCCATATCAGGTAATTTCTTCTCTGTCCTATTACTGCTTTAAATTTTCTTTAACATTGAGGACAATGTTAGATTTAGGTATGGGGGTGAGAATATTTTTGATGTTTTATGCAAAAAAAAAAAAGGATTTCAAATTTTTAACTCAAATTCTAATCTTTTTGGCTGTACAAACTAGAAATTGCTTGACAATAGCTTTGAGTTAAGGAATATGATAGCTGTTCTAGCTTGAGTTTTCATTCCACCTGTCTCCTGCTAATATGATAGAAGATGATTTAGCACCTACACGTAAGCATATGAATAGTGGGGTATGTAAACTTATAACTAATATGAATACTTTTAATATTCTGGATAATTTAAAGTTATATGTGTGATGAACACCCTATAAAAAATTTAAAAAAAGAAAAAAAAATAAAATAAAACGAGTTTATTTTAAGTCTTCTCACTGAGAAACCGGGCCTCTTGCTTGGCAAGCAGCGAGTGTTCGCGTAAAAAGGTGAGGATGACTGAAATTAAACTCTGAATGACTAATTCGGCCTTAGAGCCTAGTTGACTTGAGTTATTAAGCCTGTTAGGGTGTCTTTACACCTAGTGCCCTGAGCCATCTGGATCGGGAGTTATTGGCCTAACACTTGCTACATGGGTTAGCTAGAAAGCTCAATAAGGCTAGATATTGCACAAGTCATTCTTCTTAGCATCCAGTCTGAAAAAATATATATATATATATAAATAAATAAATCTGGGTGTTCATTACCATTTAACTCTAGAAAGTCTTGAAAATTGAAGTGATCATGTTGGAAGTAAGTGAAAGCCACTCATTTATATGATACTATCTGCACCTCACTACATTGTTGACTTGTTAGCAGATAGATAGGGTGTAATAAAACTTAAGTTAAAGTCTGTTTAAATATGATAGCAACAAGTCTCTATTGTCCTTGTAATTCTAGTTTCATACAGTAATACTTGTTCAATTTCGAGTTAAAAATTGAAAATTTCTGACTGATGAAGTTTGTGGGTAACTTCACTGCAAACCCTCACGAGACAACACTCGTCCACTAGGGTAACCTAGGGGTTTAAAGGCTTGTTGCACGTGCTAAGTGCCATCGTAATGCTCTACGAAAGTGAGTATTTATCTTGGTATATTTATATAATAAATAACATTTTTGCACTCTCATTTTATCATTTTCGCACTAAATTGCTAGAAACTAGCAATAAGCTAGTTGGGAGGTGTGATGAGAGCACAAAAGTGCAATCATCGTACCATCTTAATTAGTATTATAGCTAATCATTAATGATAAAATTAATTAATTAATGTTGTATTTGTGTTTGAGTGCAGTAATCCAGGAGACCTAATAACACTGGGTTTGAGCTCAGCTCATCCCACCAAGCCAGCTCTCCCGTACCATGCAAGCAACCAGCCGGCACGTCTCAGCCAGCCTTCTGCATCAGGCGTTCGTCGGCGTCCCTACCACGTCCATGCCACGTCCCCGATCGCCTTCCATTCCGGTGCCCGTTTCGAACGCAATCCAGCCCATCTTCTTCTTCCTCCCGCAGTGCATCACGGCCGTCCATCTTCCAGATCAGATCAAGCTTCATCCCATGCGGAAACAAGGAGAAGAAGGATCCCGCGCCCGTCCGCCACGCGCGTCTCCTCCCTTCCGATTTCAAGCCGTGATCCCAGCTCCATCGTGGTCCAGCCTCCCACGCCCGTTTCTCTTCCCAGCGGTCCCACAACATCCTCCGCATCTCCTTCCTTCCGCGCCCAGCAGCCCGCGTTCTTCACGCGGTGAGCGTTCGAGCTCCACGGGTCATCCACTCCTCACAGCATCCCGTAATCCAGTGTCGATTGCAAGCATCTCGTAATCCCAGCGTCCGACTGCAAGCATCTTGTTCGTCCTTTCCTGTCTACCTAAAAATATGCTAGACAAGATCGTTGTTAGAGCCGACGAACAAAAGTTTAATTCAAATTTTTACTCTTACCTTTCCTACTCGAAGAATAGTGGTTGTAAGAGGTCGACCACAGGGAGGCGATTGGAGTTGCATAAAAATTAAAACGTTCACTCGGATTCAAAATCGATTTTTGAATGATAAAAGAAAAACATTATTTTGAGAATGTTGAATAATTCTATAGTCCTACCAGAGAATGTTTTTTTATTTGAAAATAACAAAAGGAAGAAAGAAAACTTTGCAATTGAAATCTGATGCAGAGTAGGGGTCGATTTCCTAAAAACAGAATATAAATTAAAATTGCCAATCAAACAGCAAAGACTAATTTTAGAGTTATCTTAAAACTAAGAATTTCAAAACACATAAGATAAATTGCAGAAATTAAATTAAACTTAGACACGAATTGCATAAAAAAAAATTAATGAATTGCATTAAAAAAAATAGAAATTAAACTGAACCTAAAACATGGATTGCATGAAAGAAAATTAATTGATTTCAGAAAAACAAATGATTACAAAAAGTAAAAAGATTGAAGATGAAGCCTAATGCTTCTTTCTTCTACAAATAACAATAAAAATAAAAATAAGAAATTTCATTTTCTCTCCCTTTCTCTCCCACGGTGGACTTATAAAATATTTTTTTTTTATCTTCTTCTTCTTCCCAAGAACAGGGTAATACTCTGTTTCTTCTTCTCCCTTGGACCAGCCGAGCCCTCTCCTCTCTTGGCCTCCACCCCAACCGATGGCCTCCCTTTCTCCCTGGTTCTTAGCCTCCACCGAGCACACCCCTTGGCCTTTTCTTTTCCCCTCTCCTTGCCGACCTCCTCCCTTCTTATAGCCCTTGGATGAAGGTGGGAGAAGCGGATCCGTGGACGGGTGCTGAAATTGGGCGCGGGAGGCTAGGGACGCGCTGGCAGTGACGGCTTCGAGATGGCTGGGCTGTGTTCGAAACGGGCGCCTGGGATTTGGGACGCTGCATCGATCGCGGGGAGGCTGAGATGTTGTTGAAATCCGGAATGGCAGCTTTGAGGTGGCTCCTTGATGGCTGGGAAACAGTGGAAATGGGAGGCTGAGACGGCGGCTTGATCACAGCACGGGATCATGGAATGGAGCTGGGATCTGCCTTGCTGGGAGGCTGCTGGGTTTCCGGATCGCGGAAGGAAGGCGGGGACGCGGGCTGAAGAGGAAGGATGTGGCCTTGCTTGGACCACGGCCTGAAATCGGAAGGTGGGGACGCGGGGAGGAGTCGATCACGGATGGAGGGAGCTAGGTGCGACGCGGGATCGCCGGATCATGAAAGAGGGGCTGGTGAATCCTTTCTTCTCCCCTTCTTTTGCATGGGATCTGGCACGCAGTTGGGACGCTAAGGATGCGGACGAAGCAGGGACTCGAGACCACTGGAGATGCGGGGACGGTGCTTGGATCACGTTGCAGTCGGACGGGCATGGAAGGTTGGGGAGGCTGGGAGATACCAAGTTCCATTCAATTAGTCATATAGATAAAAAAATAGTGTGATATGAAATTTGGCTTGTAGACGGACGGACTGAGTTCGTCACGGTTCATCTGTTCTGACTGGAGGTCAAGTGCAAGTCTTTCATGGGTCACCCAGCACCTCATAGTTATGATATGGCCAAATTAGATTTGCCCAAAATTATTTCCCAAAAGCACAAAGAAAATGGACCTGATTCGGATCCGAACCCGACTCGGACCAGACCCGATCTTCAACCGGGTCGGATCTGGGAAGGGATCCTTCTTTAGTCAAATTTGTACTCAATGTGCATTTTATCTCTAATTTATGAAAATCTGTGCCAAACCCAAATATAATATTAATCCAGTGAATTTATCATTATCGGTTAGCAATAATACTAATTTAGGTGACATATAGGTCGCACTTTTGTGCTCTCATCACACCCCCCAACTAGTTTATTGCTAGTCTCTAGCAATTTAGTGGCGAAAATGATAAAATAAGAGTGCAAAAGTGTAATTTATTATATAAATATACTAAGATAAATACTCATTTTCGTAAAGCATTATGATTACACTGAGCACGTGCAACAAGCTTTTAAACCTCTAGGTTACCCTAGTGGACGAGTGTTGTCTCGTGAGGGTTTGCAGTGAAGTTACCCACAAACTTCAATCCCAAAATAAAATTTGGTTTGTGAAATGAAAGTCTAATTTCAAGTACATAACTGATAAGAATTTCAAAAGCACACAAGGTTTTAATTACTAAGTAGCCCAATTTCTAGGTTAGTATGCAATTTAAGTTGAAGTCATTAAGTTTTCCGTTAGGGAGTTGTAATACTTATTTATACTTGAGCGCTTAGTGAAGTCTAGACCATGCACCAGCTAAGGTTTCGGATCTCCAAAATATCGCTAATATTAGTAGTTTCCAAAAATTGGTCGGACAAGACCTATTTGCTGATTCAAAATCATTATCTGCAGGATTTCGAGAGCTGTGGATGTTTACTTTAATACCTCATGGGCTTTATCTGTAATATTCCAGTTTACTCGAATTTTTACAACGACGGCTTTCACACTATTGTCTTTCTTAAGGTCAATATACATTTTTTTTTCATTTTTTTTTTTTGCATGAAAGAGAAATGATAATGTATATATTGTGCACTTTTACTCCTGTGATGATTCCTCCATGTAGCGAACAATTAGTCGACAATTCTCACACCAGTTGGTATGAGGTGTCGGGCATCAAGACTCCCCTACGGACCTATGCTCGGGGTCCTCATCACAAGCCCGCTGACCTTTGACAATAGGTAGCCCTTTTCGATGTACCTGACTAAATCTACCAAATATTTTTTTTTTTTGGATCAGAAAAAGATGGTTCATCAGGATTCGATGTTGCTACCTATTCTCAACACAATGTCGACCCTATACCTTAGAAAATGCAGGCCAGATGTGTTGTGAAATTCAAAGCATTAATTAGCTTACAACTCACTAAAAGGAACTTAATAAAAAGAACTCACTTTGCACTACTTCCGACTAGTCATTGGGCTCTTAGTTTTATTTACCTTGTGTGTTGTAATAAATTTTTTTTTTCAAAAATTTTAACTAAAAACTTTTTTTTATTTTTATAAAATTCCAAATGCTTAAAAATACCCTCCAAACCTAAATCTAACATTGTCCTCAATGTTAAAGAAAATTTAAAGCAGCAAGAGGATAGAGGAGAGACATTACCTGATATTGGACCTTGATATGGCTAATAACTTGAAGATTGGAAAAAAATACTCCCAAACCTGCATGTTAGTAACTTTTTTTTTTAATTAATAATTTTAATCTTTACCTGTTGGGTTGCCTCCCAAGAGCGCTAAGTTTTATGTCTTCAGCCAGACAATTCCGATTTACTCATAATAGACAGGGTCGGTCAGAAGTGTCTCCTCGACTTCTGGACTCAGATACTCAAGGTATGGTTTTAAACGATGTCCATTGACTTGAAAGGACCTACCATCCTTAGTATTGCATATTACTACTGCACCATGCGGGTGCACTTTCTCTACTGTGTATGGGCCAGTCCAGCGAGATTTAAGTTTTTCAGGGAATAGATGTAATCGAGAATCATATAGAAGGACTTTTTGTCCTTGGTGAAATTCCTTACGAATGATCATTTTATCATGCATGATCTTCATGCGATCTTTGTACTTCTTGGCACACTCGTAAGCATCGTTTCTAATTTCTTCAAGCTCATCGAGTTGAAGCTTCCTATGTTCTCCCGCTTTGTCAAGATCGAAATTTAAATTTTTAATCGCCCAATAGGCCTTGTGCTCTAACTCGACAGGTAAATGGCAAGCCTTGCCATAGACAATCCTGTATGGGGACATTCCAATTGGTGTTTTGTAGGCCGTACGATATGCCCACAATGCATCTGTTAACCTAAGGGACCAATCCTTTCGAGATGGATTGACAGTTTTTTCAAGGATGGTCTTGATTTCTCTGTTGGAAATCTCAACTTGTCCACTCGTTTGTGGATGATATGGTGTATCGACCTTATGGGTGTTGTTGTACTTCCTAGCAAGGGCTTTAAAAATTCTATTGCAAAAATGTTTCCCCCCATCACTAATGATAGCACGAGGGGTGCCAAAGCGAGCGAAGACAAACTCCTTAAGAAACTTGATCACTACTTTGTGACATTGGTCTTACATGCGACAGCCTCAATCCACTTGGACACATAGTCAACAGCTAGGAGTATGTACTGGTGCCCAAATGACATAGGAAAAGGACTCATAAAATCAATACCCCAAACATCAAAGATTTCTACAATTAAGATCGGGTTCAGGGGTATCTCATTTTTTCTTGAAATTTTTTCTAGTCTTTGACATCGGTCACATGATTTGCAATACTCGTGTGAGTCATGAAATAGTGTGGGCCAATAGAATCCGCACTGCAAAACCTTTGCAGCCGTCTTTTTACCACTGAAATGACCACCACAGGCATGGTCATGACAAAAGAAAAGGACTTTCCTTTGTTCGTATTCAGGAATACACCGTCAGATGATCTGATCAGGGCAATATTTAAATAGGTATGGTTCATCCCAAAAATACCACTTCACACGAGCTAGGAAGCGACATTGCTCCTGTTTGGTCCAAGAGCTAGGCATTTGTTCAGTAACGAGGTAGTTGACTATGTCAGCATACCATGGAACATTGGTATGGAAAATCATCATTAGTTGTTCATCCGAAAAAGTTTCGGATACAGGTAATGATTCTGCAGATGACTCAACAATTAGTCTGGACAAGTGGTCAGCTACTACATTTTC
>NW_024069259.1:0-56686 GCF_009389715.1 Phoenix dactylifera
GGACTTGTGCGGAGTGGAGCGGAAGGCCCGCCGCGGCGGCAGCAGCCCCCCCTCCCTACCACCCCAGCGGGGCATCCGCCCAAAGCCCACCCCAAGCGTTCCAAAGTACCGAGGAGCGTTGCAAACGGGAACGGCCCGGACACGCGTCCCGGTCGCACGGGATGCGCGTCCCGGTCGCACGGGTCGCGCGTCCCGGGAGGGCCGACGGAGGAAGCCGTCGCACGGCCACCGCGCGGACGGCCGGCGGCGGCGCCCATGCGCCGGGGCCTCGGCGGGCGCGTGCCGGCTCCCTCGGGGACGAATGGTGCCGGGCACGCCCGCCGCGAGGCGACGAACTTGTGCGGAGTGGAGCGGAAGGCCCGCCGCGGCAGCAGCAGCCCCCCCTCCCTACCACCCCAGCGGGGCATCCGCCCAAAGCCCACCCCAAGCGTTCCAAAGTACCGAGGAGCGTTGCAAACGGGAACGGCCCGGACACGCGTCCCGGTCGCAAGGGATGCGCGTCCCGGTCGCCGTGGCACGGGCTAGAGCGTGCCCCCTGCCACCCCTTCGGAGCATCGGCGCAAAGCCCACCATGGGGTAGATAACCGAAGGCAATGAGGGACGGTGGATGCACATATCCGAGCTGTTGCCCAGAGATGGTCACCCAAGAGGGGGGTGAATTGGGTGTTTTAAAACTTTTTGACTAATTAAAACAAAACACACAAGTGTATGTGCAAAGGTGTAATTAAAGTTGCAACCACAGTCAAACGCAAACACACAAAAATTTATAGTGGTTCAGAGCTTCCACTGCTCCTACGTCCACTCTCCAAAACACCTTTGGGAATTTCCACTATAATCAGCGATTACAGTACGGTAGTTTTGCGAGTGCACTACCAAACTCGTTGTTTTACCCCGGGCTAACAACGAACCCTACAATCCCCCAATTTCACCTAGGCTTGAGACGCCTTTCCCTTGTTCCAAGTCCCTTGACTGGAACAAGCACAATAATGAAATGTTTTATAAAGATTTTAAAAGCTCTTAATGAAGCAAATATAATAATGAGAAATATCAAAACCCGGAAGAACCCTTTTGCCGTTGGAAGCGTGGTAATGGTGGCTCTTCCGATGTGGATCGCGTTGGCTTGAATGTGAGCTTTGAATGCCGAGTGGGAGTGAGTAGTTGAGCACGAAATCAGATGGGAAAGCTTGAAAGCACTTGATTTCTTCTCTTGAAAGCACTAACTCCCTTGAACCTCTTTCTCTTTCTTCTCTCTTGAATGATCTTGTGTTTTGGTTGGTGAGAAGTTGTTGGAAGGCACTTAAAAGCTCTCTTTTATAGCCCAAAAAGCAATAGATCCGTTAGACACAAAAATATGACCGTTTGAAATTCAAATTTACCTGTAAAAGTGTGTCAGTCACGTCCCAGGCGCTCCGGAGACGTTTCCGCTTGAACGCGAGACGTCTCGGCTGTATAAAATTTCTTTTGACGTTGTTTGGAGTCGACTCGGCGCTTTACGGGGACGACTCCGAAGAAGAACTCCTTGACTTCTTGTTTTTCTATTTTTCTGAGAGAGTCGGCTCGGCACTTTACGGGGACGTCTCGGGATGTTTGTGCTTTATGCATGGGGACGACTCCGCGACGTCGGGGACGACTCCGCCGTTTTTATCAATGAAAAACACGTCCTCTGGAATTCCCTGAGAGAGTCGACTCCGCGCTCTCTAGGGACGACTCGAGAAGTTTGCTTTTTTACTCGTGGGGACGACTCCGCGTCCTTCAGAGACGACTCGCGCGCATCCCTTGAAATCGGTCTTTCTGCCGTCTCTGAGAGAGTCGACTCCGCAGAGTCGGGAGTCGACTCCGACCCTGCGAGACGCCTCGCCAGGTGCCGGGGACGTCTCCAGACGTGCCAATTCTTCCTGTTCGTGCCAGAGACGTCTCTGGGACAACCCGGAGACGTCTCGGCTGCCCCTGATCTGTTTTCTTCAACTCAAAATTCTTCAATAAATCTTTGAAAAATATGGAAATTTGCCTAGACATTTCTTAACAATATTCTTAATTAAACACCTAAAATCCTCAAATAAATTGTTAAGATAAAGGAAATTATACTCTAGTGTTTTGTATTCATCAAAATCCATTAGGGGGTCAACAATCTCCCCCTTTTTGATGATGACAAAACACTGAGTATATGCAAAATTCAAAATTTAAACATATACACAGTATTTGATCAGATGTACAAGTATTGTGTTTTGGTTAGAGCTAGATACAGTGTGCATAATTCAAAATAGTCAACTTTCAGTTCTATCCTTATGCATAAGTATTGATCTTAGTAGCTCTTGAGCAATTTTAGCATATCAACTGAATTTGAATCAAGTTAAGATGTAAATTAATGAAATATTGATGCTAAAGACAATTGAAAGCTAAGTACTTTTTGACTCTCCCTTTCTTTTCTAGAAGGGCAATTATCTTAAAGCCAATATTCTTCAATTTTATCTTTTCTAATTCAACTTTTAAGTATGAGTGTAAATTTTGTATTTTGCATTCCATATATTTGTTCTATTTTCTATTCCATATATAGGTTCTACTCCATATACTCCATATATTGGTTCTACTCCCCCTTTTTGTCATCAACAATGAAGGGGACAAATTTTCCTTAGGTACCTAAAACACAATTCCTAGTAGAATTCAGCATATTACCATGAATCACTCAAGGATATTCAAGTTATGCTCCCTCTGTCCAAGTTATTTTTATTAATGAATTCAGCATTCATTTCACTCCCCCTTTGTTTTGGAATTCATTTCAGACCTTTTTTTTTTAAAAAAAAAAAAAATAGTTTCAAAATGAGCCTAGGATTTTACAAAAAAATGAACCCTAGATGTTTACAAAATGTCCTTCAACGGCGACGTTGCTCAATAGCCCTAGCCGCAGCCTCTATAAATGCATTTATAGAATCCAGTAGAGTTCTAAACTGATCTCCCTGAGATTGATGGAAGGCTGCCACTAATGCTTCGAACTCAAGACTTGCCCTTTCAATTCTTCCTTTAAGTTGGGCAGCCACGGTGCCCACATTGCCTCCAGGGCTCGTCAACTCTTGAAGACCATCTGATATGATCTTCAATTCAGCCTGTAGCTCCATTGACCTTAAAGTTTGGCTGGTACCCACATGAACCAATTCTGATGCTGTAGCTTCTATCTGAACTTTGATTTCCTTTAATTCTTGTAGGAGAGCTTCATGTGAGGTACGGATGGGGGCCAACTCAGCAGAGACTATCGATCTCATCTCTTCCCTCATCTGCTGGCATATCACAGATGCTAGAGTGTGCATCTGTTCATCTGATAGGGAGAAAGATCCACTGACTGGAGGAGGAGGAGGAGGCACAGAGGTGGATGATCCAGTCGAGCTGGAAGGTACATCGGGAAGGCCATAGGGCTATGTGGAGGAGAGTGGTGGTCAGGCTCCTGATGTGGGATCTCAGGCTCTAAGGTTTGGGATTTTCTTTTAGGGGCCTTAACCCAAGACCCATCTTTCTTGTGAAACTCCATTCTATGCAATGTGCTCTCATTGTAGTAATCGGTGTTTCTTAAAGGTTTTGCCGGCTCATTTTCTGGAATTGGAACCTTAAAATGTTTGAACAGTAGGGTAAAAATCATCCCATATGGTATGCTAAATCTGGAATACCTATGACATATGGAGATGTAGTTCAACATGAGCCTAGGTAGGTTTAGGGGAATCCCTAGCAAGATATGGTGCATGATAGCTAAATCTCGCTCCGAAACGAAATCGAAGCGACCGGTTTTTGGAAACAAGACCCGGTTAACAATGCTCAAAAGCAATCTCATCTCGGCATTGAGGTCTTGGGAGTTAACTACGTCAAGAGGGCCGCAGTCCTCTCTTCCTAAAAGTAGATTTAGGGCAATCTCCCTTTGGGGATGTGAGGTCGGAGCCTCACCGTATTTAGGGATTTGTAATACGCTAGATAGAACATCCTCATTGATTTCTATCAATGTCCCTCGGACATGTCCGGTGTACCCCGAGTCCCCTAAGGCCATATTGCTAAACATTTCTCTCACTAGGCCGGGATAGGTTGATGTGTTTAGGGTACATAGGTATTCCCAACCTTGGGCATGGAGTCTCTCTCCAATAGAGAACCCCTCATTCGCTAGAAACTGGAAATCTATGAACCTACCCATGGTTACTGTGCGATTTGCACAGGAAAGGGTCACGGTTGGCGGAGCAACCGGAGGAGACAGCGCGGAAGGCTCTTCCCTCCGTTCCCCGTCGTCATTTGCTACTCTAGGACGCCTCCCACCCGTTCGCCTAGCTCTCTTAGGTGCCATGGATTGGAAATCCTAGGGAAATGGGAGAGATTTTGGTTCGGTTTGTGGTGGAGAGAAAATGGAGGCTAGGGTTTGTGTTTTCGTTGGGGACGAAAGAGGATAGCTTGGGTCGGCTCGAGCTGTTTTGACCTAATTTAAAAACTTTGGTTCGGTCCCCGAGATGTCTCCGTGACTAATGCGAGACGTCTCGCCGGGGGGGACGTCTCTGTGATTTGCCAGAGACGTCTCCGGCACTGAAAAATTTCAGAATGATTTCTATCTTTTCCAAATTTATTTTATTCAACCACAATAATCAGTGTGATTTCTTTTGGTGAATATAGAGTGAGTTTGCTGGTGATCCTTCCCTTCAATAATACATCCTATTAAAAGTTTGATAATGATTTTTTGAATTATCAATATTGAAATGAGGAATGTTTGACCAAATTTCGAATGCCCATGAAATAGGCTCTGAAAATATCTCCATGAAGAGTCAAAGGGAGGGTAACCATCCTCCGGAAAGTCAAACAATTCGTCATTTAACTTTGATAAATTCATGTTTTCACTTAATAGATACTAGGTTTGCTATTTGTGACCTTAAGGTGTATTATTAGCTTGAGTAGCATTCACATGTATCTCTAAAGCTTACAAAGCATTGCATATGCTTGACAAATTAAATCATTGAAGTCAATACATGCTTGCATTACAAATTCAATCTACTTGCTAGGATCATACAAGCACAAAGCATTCCTTAAAAAGTTGAACCTATCTTTACAAAGGGGCTTTGTAAAGATATCGGCCAATTGATTTTCAGTACATACATACTCAATCATCACATCATTTTTCAGCACATGATCCCTTATAAAGTGATGCCTAATCTCTATGTGTTTTGATTTGGAGTGTTGAACAGGATTTTTTGTTAAATTAATTGCACTTGTATTATCACATCTAATTGGTATGTTGTCCATTTTGATACCGAAATCTTCAAGTTGTTGCTTGATCCAAAGAACTTGGGCACAACAGCTTCCAGCTGCAATATACTCAGCCTCAGCTGTGGACAAGGCAACTGAATTCTGTTTCTTGCTAAACCAAGAAACCAAATTGGCACCCAAGAATTGACATGTGCCACTTGTGCTTTTTCTGTCGAGTTTGCACCCGGCAAAATCAGCATCGGAATAAGCAATTAAATTTATGTCAGATTGTTTAGAATACCATAAGCCTACATTAGATGTTCCTACTAGATATCTGAATATTCTTTTAACAGCTTGCAAGTGTGATTCCTTAGGACATGCTTGGTATCTAGCACACATGCAAACACTGAATAATATGTCTGGTCTACTAGCAGTAAGGTAAAGTAAAGAGCCTATCATACCTCTGTACAATTTGCAGTCTATACTTTTACCTTTTTCATCTTTGTCAAGCTTGCAACTTGAGCCCATGGGTGTGCTGATTTCCTTTGCATCCTTCATCTTGAATTTTTCCAACATTTCCTTGATATATTTGGACTGACTGATGAAGATGCCTTCCTCTGATTGTTTTATTTGTAGCCCAAGGAAGAAGTTGAGCTCACCCATCATGCTCATTTCAAATTCTCCCTGCATAAGCTTGGCAAACTCTTGACAAAGACTGTCATTAGTAGCACCAAAAATTATATCATCCACATAAATTTGCACAAGCAATAAGTCATTTTCTTTTCTTTTAATGAAGAGGGTTTTGTCTACATTTCCTCTCTTAAACTTATTTTCAATTAAAAAATTACTTAATCTTTCATACCATGCCCTAGGGGCTTGCTTAAGTCCATACAGTGCTTTATGCAATTTAAAAACATAATCTAGATGTAAGTGGTTCTCAAAACCTGGAGGTTGTCCTACATAAACTTCCTCCATTATATAACCATTTAAAAAGGAACTTTTTACATCCATTTGATAGAGTTTGAAATCCATGAAGCATGCATATGCCAAAAGTAATCTAATAGCCTCTAACCTAGCAACAGGAGCAAACGTTTCATCAAAATCTATTCCTTCCTCCTGATTATAGCCTTTGGCAACTAGTCTAGCTTTGTTTCTTATCACTATTCCATCTTCATCTAGTTTATTTCTATATACCCACTTGGTGCCTATAATTGAAACATTAGGGGGTCTTTTCATTAGAGTCCAAACTTGATTTCTTTCAAATTGATTTAATTCCTCTTGCATAGCATTTATCCAATTTTCATCCTTTTCGGCTTCCTCTAATGATTTAGGCTCTATTTGTGAAACGAATGCAAGATAATTACTAGTATTTCTTAGAGAGGATCTTGTCCTTACCCCTTGTGAAGGATCACCAAGGATTAGATCCCTTGGATGACCATGTGCATACCTCCATTCCTTAGGAAGATCTCGATTTCTCGTTGGAGGTTGATCTTCTTCACCTTGTTGAATTGTATCTTCCTTGATCTCATCCTCATGTTGTTTATCTTGTATAGAGAATTCCTTCATTCTGTCTTCAAGTATACCTGCATCACAATCTTCTTCTTTTCTAGAAGAGTCTCCATTAGCTTCATCAAAAACAACATGAATGGATTCTTCAACAACGAGAGTTCTCTTGTTGAAGACCCTGTATGCTCTACTAGATGAGGAATAACCTAAGAAGATCCCCTCATCTGATTTAGCACTAAATTTACTTAGATTGTCCTTTTCATTGTTTAAAATAAAGCAGCAACAACCGAAAACATGAAAATAGCTTATATTGGGCTTCTTATTTTTCATTAACTCATAAGGTGTTTTCTTTAAGATAGATCTAACTAAAGCACGGTTTAAAATATGACAAGCAGTATTTACTGCTTCAGCCCAAAAGTACTTTGGTAGATCCGATTCGAACAACATGGTACGAGCCATATCTGCTAGTGTGCGATTCTTCCTTTCTACCACCCCATTTTGTTGGGGTGTCCTAGGTGCCGAGAAATTGTGATTGATACCGTTTTCTTCACAAAATTTTTCAAAATGCTGATTTTCAAACTCGGTACCATGATCACTCCTAATTGCTTTTAGTTTAAGATTGAGTTCATTCGAAATCCTATTATGAAACTTGATAAAAGCGGAAAAGGACTCATCTTTGTGTGCAAGAAATGAAACCCATGTAAAACGTGAAAAATCATCAACAATTACAAGACCAAACTTCTTACCCCCTAGACTAGCAGTTCTAGTGGGTCCAAATAAATCCATGTGAATTAGTTCTAGGGGTTTTGATGTTGAGACTATGTTCTTAGACTTGAAAGAACTTCTTGTTTGTTTCCCTAATTGACATGCAACACAAATTTTGTTCTTTTCAAAGTTTATTTTTGGTAGTCCTTTGACTAGATCTTTTGTAATCAATTTAGAAATTAAATCCATGCTAGCATGCCCTAACCTACGATGCCATAACCAACTAGTCTCATTGACTTTGGCATCCATGGCTACAAGACATTGGCCATCCTTCATGGTGAGATCATCAAGATCTACCATGTAAATATTTCCACGCCTATGCCCCGTAAGTATGATTTCATTGTCAACTGGACTACTAATTATGCATAGTGAAGATTCAAAAGACACTTTAAAGCCCTTGTCACAAAATTGACTTATACTTAATAAATTATGTTTTAATCCATTAACTAACAATACATTGTCGATAAATGAGGAGGGTGATATGAAGATTTTATCAATGCCAGTGATTTGACCTGTAGCATTGTCTCCAAATGTGACTGCTCCTCTTTCTTTCGATTTCAAGGTGACGAAAACGCTCTTGTCACCGGTCATATGCCTTGAGCAACCACTATCAAGATACCACATTCTCTTTTTACTCCCGGCTGCAAGGCATACCTGCAAAATAATCATGTGAAGCTCTTAGGTACCCAAGTTTTCTTGGGTCCTTCTTGGTTAGTGTAGTTGGTTCCCTTAGGCACCCACACTTTAGTTGTGTTTTTACCTTTTACAAAAGTGTTCTTGTTAGTTTGAATCTTTCTTTGAATGCAAGAATAGGCTTTATATCCACTCTTCCCACAATGAAAGCATGTAGGTTTTTCAGTCTTGATATCTTTTGCTTTCACAAAAAAATTCTTTAGATATTTTTGTTGTTTGCTAGTTTTATATCCTAATCCGGCTTTATTAAAAACAGCTCTTTGATTGGATAGAATAAGATTTAATTTTTCAGAGCTATGTGTAAATTTCTCCACAATTGGTTTGTACTTATGTACCTCATTTTTAAGAACCAAATTTTCTTTAGCCAATTCCTCCTTATCATTTTTAAGGAATTCAACATTTTGTGCAAGTGAGGTATTACTATTGAGTAGGGATTCAACTTTTAGATTTAATTCCTTAATTAGTGTTTTTGCCGTTTTATTTTCAATGCTAAGTTTTGAATTTTTATTTTCTAGGTCAATGGTGTTAACATTTTCAAAGCTCTCCTTCTCAATCAATAGGTTTTTAATGTCATCCTTTAGTTTCTGATTGGAGGCCTTTAATTCTTTATTCTTTGCTCCTAACATACTACAATCACTCATGAGCTCTTGAAAAGCTTCATATAATTCTTCTAAAGTAAAATTTGTAGTCGAGCTTTGACATACCTCATCGTCGTCGAATGCCATGAAACACAAGTTGGCGATCTCTTCCTTCTCCTCCTCGGAGGAGGATGTGTCGCTATCATCCCAAGTTGCTTTCAACGCCTTCTTCTTCTTCTTTCCATAGTGCTTCTTCTGTTGAGGGCATTCGGAACGGATGTGTCCCGGTCTCTTGCAATCATAACATATGATTGGGTCTCTTTCTTTTTCTTTTTTCTTTTCCCAATCATTTCTCCCTCCAAACTTTTTTCTTGGGAAGGGTTTCTTTCTTCTCATGAATTTCTTGAACTTCCTTACTATTAAGCCCAAGTCCTCATCTTCGCTTTCTTCTTCACTCTCACTACTTTCTTCTTCACAAACACTCGAAGTAGCCTTGAGTGCGATTGTCTTCTTCTTTGGCAAATCTTCTTCATGTTGCTTCATTGTGAGCTCATGCGTCATCAATGAGCCCAATAGTTGTTCAAGTCCCAATGTGTTGAGGTCTTTAGCTTCTACAATCGCCGTGACCTTCGCTTTCCAAGCTTTTGGCAAGGACCTGAGAATTTTACTCACAAGTTCTGGGTTAGTGTAAGATTTACCCAAATTTTTTAGACCATTTATTATATCCGTGAAGCGTGTGAACATGCATGAAATGGTTTCGTTGGGTTCCATCCTAAATAGCTCATATTTGTGAACTAGAATGTTCACTTTAGACTCTTTGACTTGATTTGTACCCTCATGGGTAACTTCAAGCCTATCCCATATTTTCTTGGCGGAACTACAGGTGGAGACTCTATTGAACTCATTTACATCTAGAGCACAAAATAATGAGTTCATGGCTCTAGCATTGAGTTGAACCATCCTACTATCATTCTCATCCCAATCCTCCTCAGGTTTGGAAACTTGAATGCCATTAACCATGTGAGATGGTTCGTGTGGTCCCTTGATTATAACCCTCCACAAGGCATAATCTTGTGCTTGAATAAAAATCCTCATTCTAGTCTTCCAATAGGAATAATTTGTCCCATTGAAGAGTGGAGGTCTATTGGTTGCCTGCCCCTCAGCAGGAACATTGTTGAAGGGTGTTGCCATCTAGATCTTTGGCTAAGACGGTTAGGTCTTCAAAGAATACACAGAGCACCTGCTCTGATACCACTTGTTGCCCAGAGATGGTCACCCAAGAGGGGGGTGAATTGGGTGTTTTAAAACTTTTTGACTAATTAAAACAAAACACACAAGTGTATGTGCAAAGGTGTAATTAAAGTTGCAACCACAGTCAAACGCAAACACACAAAGATTTATAGTGGTTCGGAGCTTCCACTGCTCCTACGTCCACTCCCCAAACACCTTTGGGAATTTCCACTATAATCAGCGATTACAGTACGGTAGTTTTGCGAGTGCACTACCCAACTCGTTGTTTTACCCCGGGCTAACAACGAACCCTACAATCCCCCAATTTCACCTAGGCTTGGGACGCCTTTCCCTTGTTCCAAGTCCCTTGACTGGAACAAGCACAATAATGAAATGTTTTATAAAGATTTTAAAAGCTCTTAATGAAGCAAATATAATAATGAGAAATATCAAAACCCGGAAGAACCCTTTTGCCGTTGGAAGCGTGGGTAATGGCGGCTCTTCCGATGTGGATCGCGTTGGCTTGAATGTGAGCTTTGAATGCTGAGTGGGAGTGAGTAGTTGAGCACGAAATCAGATGGGAAAGCTTGAAAGCACTTGATTTCTTCTCTTGAAAGCACTAACTCCCTTGAACCTCTTTCTCTTTCTTCTCTCTTGAATGATCTTGTGTTTTGGTTGGTGAGAAGTTGTTGGAAGCACTTAAAAGCTTCCTTTTATAGCCCAAAAAGCAATAGATCCGTTAGACACAAAAATATGACCGTTTGAAATTGAAATTTACCTATAAAAGTGTGTCAGTCGCGTCCCAGGCGCTCCGGAGACGTCTCCGTTTGAACGCGAGACGTCTCGGCTGTATAAAATTTCTTTTGACGTTGTTTGGAGTCGACTCGGCGCTTTACGGGGACGACTCCGAAGAAGAAGACTTCTTGTTTTTCTGTTTTTCTGAGAGAGTCGGCTCGGCACTTTACGGGGACGTCTCGGAATGTTTGTGCTTTATGCATGGGGACGACTCCGCGACGTCGGGGACGACTCCGCCGTTTTATCAATGAAAAACACGTCCTCTGGAATCCCCTGAGAGAGTCGACTCCGCGCTCTCTGGGGACGACTCGAGAAGTTTGCTTTTTTACTCGTGGGGACGACTCCGCGTCCTTCGGAGACGACTCGCGCGCATCCCTTGAAATCGGCCTTTCTGCCGTCTCTGAGAGAGTCGACTCCGCAGAGTCGGGAGTCGACTCCGACCCTGCGAGATGCCTCGCCAGGTGCCGGGGACGTCTCCAGACGTGCCAATTCTTCCTGTTCGTGCCAGAGACGTCTCTGGGACAACCCGGAGACGTCTCGGCTGCCCCTAATCTGTTTTCTTCAACTCAAAAATTCTTCAATAAATCCTTGAAAAATATGAGAACTTGCCTAGATATTTCTTAACAATATTCTTAATTAAACACCTGAAATCCTCAAATAAATTGTTAAGATAAAGGGAATTATACTCTAGTGTTTTGTATTCATCAAAATCCATTAGGGGGTCAACACGAGCAGTGGCGATAGGGCCGGAGGGAGCACCGACAGGGCCGTGAGATTTTAAAGTACCGAGGGAATTTGCAAACCGGGCCCGCCCCTCCCCCCGTCCATCGCACGCCGATCGGGGGTCCGGCACCCCGCGGGGGCTGCTGGCATGCGCTCCCGGTGCAGGCATCGACGAGTCGCCCGCGACCTCCCCTCGGGTCCGAGCCCCCAAGGGCGGATGCCGAAACGCGCCGGCCGCGGCAGCAGCACCCCTGCCGCCCCATCGGGGCATCGGCGCAAGGCCCACCACGGGGTAGATAACCGGAGGCAACAAGGGACGGTGGATGCACATATCCGAGCAATAGCGATAGGGTCGGAGCGAAGACCGAGGGGGTCGGGGGGTTTTAATGTTCCGAGGAAAGTTGGAGATGGGGCCCGCCCGGACGCGCATCCCTCGCACGCCGATCGGGGGTCCGGCACCCCGCGGGGGGCTGCCGGCATGCGCCCCTAGTACAAGCATCGATGAGTCGCCCGCGACCTCCACTCGGATCCGGCGGCGCACGCGCGGATGGCGAAACGCGGCGGCCGCGGCTGCAGCCCCCCTACCACCCCGTTGGCGCGTCGGCGCAAAGCCCACCCCGGGGAGGATAACCAAAGGCTACGAGGGACGATGCATGCACATATCCGAGCAATACCGAGAGGGTCGGGGGGAAGACCGAGAGGCAACGGGTGTTTAGATTACCGAGGGAAGTTGCGAAAGGGGCCCGCCCGGACGCTCGCCGCTCGCACGCGGATCGGGGGTCCGGCGTTGCGCGCCGCCGGGCAGCGCGATCCGGCGGGGGCGCACGGAGGGCGCCGCCCATCGTCGGAGCTTGCTCGGTCATCTCTGCCGCACGGACACGTGCGCGCCGCCGCGCAAGGTTCGGCCGGCGGGGCGGACGGTTCGCCGCCGCAGGCCTTTCCCGCAGCCGGAACGTGGGCCCGGCGTTGCGCGCCGGCGGGCCGCGCAATCCGGTGGGGCGCACGGCGGGCGCCGCTCGTCACCGGAGCTTCGCTCGGTCATCTCGGCCGCACGGACACGTGCGCGCCGCCGCAGAAGGTTCGGCCGGCGGGGCGGAGACGGTTCGCCGATGCAGGCCTTTCCCGCGGCCGGAACGTGGGACCGGCGTTGCGCGCCGGCGGAAGGCGCGATCCAGCCCGAGCTTCGCTCGGTCATCTCGGCCGCACGGACACGTGCGCGCCGCCCATCGCCGGAGCCTCGCTCGGTCATCTCGGCCGCGCCGACACGTGCGCGCCGCCCCGGAAAGCTCGGCCGGCCGGGCGGACGGTTTGCCGCCGCAGGCCTTTCCCGCAGCATGCGCCCCTTCGCCCGAACGACCGCGGGACTCCGGTACGGTCTAGCCGTCGGCCGCCCGGCGGCACGCCGTCGGGGCTGCTCGATCCACGTCGCGTGCCGGCTGCCGCTCGGGCCGGCCGGCCGGCTGCCGCACGTAACCTCTGACCTCATCAGCGGTCGATCCGCACCGTGCTGGTTTTCGGTGTGGACCCGTCGGCGCCGCGCGGCGCCGGCCGTCGCATCCAGGTCCGCAGGCGCCGCCCGGTTGCCTCCCGCCCTCGTGCGCTCGCGCCGGCCGGGCGACGCGGTGCCCGCGGGACTCGGGCACGGTTGAGCCGTCGGCCGCCCGGCGGCATGCCGCCGCCGCTCCGCGCCACATGCCGGCTGCGCTCCTCCCTGCGCCCGTCCGCGGGCGGGCCCGCCGCCGCTCGGCCTAGCCCCCCGGCTGCCGCAGGTAACCTGCGACCTCGTCGGCGCTGGATGCGCGTCGTGACAGTGTTCGATGGGGCGCCGCGGAGAAGCTGAGGGCCCGTGCGACGGGCCAGGGGGCGAACGGAGGGCTCGGTCAGCCCGAACAGGGGACCGGCGACAAAACTTCGTAAGGGACGGGACAACGGGCCGACCGATCCGAAGCGCCGCGCACGGACGCCGCAAGGGCCGGCCGGAGGCTGCGACCGAACGCCGCGCCAGAGGAAGAGCGTGCCGGCTCCGTCGGGGACCAACTGTGCGCGGCACGTCCGACCGAGACGACGGGACAACACGGAAGGCCCGCCGCCAAGACCGCAAAACCAACAAAGGAACCCACAGGGGATGCGAGAACTTCGTAAGGGACGGGACGACGGGACGACGGGCCGACCGATCCGAAGCGACGCGCACGGCCGCCGCAAGGGCCGGCCGGAGGCGGCAACCGAAAGCCGCGCCAGCGGAAGGAGCGTGCCGGCTCCGTCGGGGACCACCTGCGCACGGCCCGCCCGAGCGAGCCGACAGGCCGGCACGGAAGGCCCGCCGTCGAGCCCGCAAAACCGACAAAGGAACCCACGGGGGCGCACCAGAGCGGGCAAAGCTTTCACCGAACGGGACGGGACCGAGCCCACGCAACAGGCGAGGGCGACGGATCGGACCAAGTAAGGCCGATCCTTCTCCGCGCGCGCGCGGCCGCGAGTACTTTGTGAGGGACGGGACGACGGGCCGACCGATCCGAAGCGCCGCGCACGGCCGCCGCAAGGGCCGGACGGAGGCGGCGACCGAAAGCCGCGCCAGCGGAAGGAGCGTGCCGGCTCCATCGGGGACCACCTGCGCACGGCCCGACCGAGCGACCCGACGGGCCGGCACGAAAGGCCCCCCAACCCGAATTGAAAATTTCTTGGTTTCAAAGGCGTTACCTCTTTGGAGAGACCTCCCTCGGAAGTCTCTCAATGAAAGCACCAATGTTGGAGGGTGACTTTCGGCCCCCAAGCCACCACACCAAGTCTTGCTCGTGCGCACCTTGCGGATGCCTTAAAGTTGTTGGAAAAGGGCCGATCGGGTAACGCCAAGGTAGTTGAGCTTGTGCCGCGGTGTGCCAAGCTCTTAAGTAGCCGAGGGAATCAAGGCAAGGGGAGGGTCTACTGGTTGCAGCTTGACCCGACCCTTGGCTTGAGAAGAAAACAATCAAACTTAAGAGTATTTGTGGAGAAATTTAGAGGAATGCTTGATTGATTCTATTTTCCAAAATGAAGCTTACAAGCAAAATATCTAAGGGAAACTATGATGGGTTTCCCTTAGCCCAAGTCTTGGACAAACCCCAAGACCGAATACAAAGAGACAAGGTCCCTCCCAAGCCACTAAGGCCGAAATACAACAAGTGCTAAGATGCAAGATAAAAGATGTAAGATGGTCAAAAGAGCCTCATTCCCACTTATTTATAGTGCTCCCCAAGTGGCCCAAGAGTGGCCAAGGCATAGGGGTCTTCATGGCATGAGAAGGGCCAAAGGCTTGGCCAAGGCATGGGCAAGCCTTGGGCATAGGCTGTTGGCCCGGCTGGGGCCTTGGCAGGGGGCTGGCAGGCCTATGGCACGGCCTGGGCGCTGTGGCAGGGTGCCTGGGCGCGGCAGGCTGGCTGGCAGGGCGCCTGGGCGCCTGGGCGCGCGGCAGGGGCGCGGCAGGGCGGCAGGGGCGCGGCAGGGCGCCAGGGGGCGCGGCAGGGGCGCGGCAGGCGCGCGTGGGCGCGGCAGGCGTGCGGCAGGGCGCGGCACGGGCGCCGAGGCGCGGCAGGCATGCTGGCGGGCGCACGGGCGGGCGCGCGGGCGGGCGCGCGGCCGGGCGCGCGGGCCCCTGCGGTCAGCGGCGAGGTTCGCTGGCCCGAACCTCGCCTGGGCGTGCAGGCGCGCGCCTGGGCGCGCGGCCTGTGTCCTGGGCGTGCCCAGCCGTGGCCTGAGTGCGGCTGTGGCCTCGGCTTGCCCAGCCATGGCCTGGGCGCGCCCAGCAGTGGCCTGAGGCGTGCTTGGGCATGTCTTGGGCGCGCTCGTGCGTGGGCACGGGCGCGGGCTTGGTTGGGCACGGTCATGGGTGAGCTTGGCCGAGTGGAGAAGAGCTAGGCCAAGCATGGAGGGGCTTGGCCAAGGCTTGGCCAAGAGTAAATGGGCTTCGGCCAATGCTTTCCAAGCAAAATAGTAAACTCATACCTTGGCATGTCCTTTCGTGGTCCTCCTCCGGGCCGGTATTTCCCCATGGTTGAAGGCCCCGACGGTGGCGCTTGCTTGCGAGGGTCTTCAACATTCTTCCTCCCTTGAAGAATATCCTTGTCCTCAAGGATAAAATGTGGGTATCGCCGGGTCATTTCTTCATAATTCTCCCAAGTGGCCTCTTCTTTTGGCATACCTTCCCATGAGATTAAGACTTGCCATTCTTTTCTTCGTTCTCTCCCTTTTATCCAAATGCGGTATTTAATGGCTTCCTTCGGTTGGAGTAATAATCTTCCATCATGATCATAGGTGGGTAAGTCTTTTTCTATCAATGAAGGGTCACCCACCGCTTTCTTGAGTAGCGACACATGAAAGACCGGATGTAGCAATGAAGTAGTGGGTAAGTCCAACCGATATGCTACTTCTCCCATTCTTTCCACTACTTTGAATGGCCCATAAAACCTTTGAGAGAGTTTGTGGCTAAAATTCTTCTTGAGAGATTTTTGAGTGTAAGGTTGTAACTTTAAATAAACAAAATCTCCGGAATTGAAGGTTACCTCTCTTCGGTTTTTGTCATAATACCTCTTCATTCTTTCTTGGGCCTTCTTGAGCTCCCTTCTTGCATTGGTTAGAGCTTCATCTCTTCCGGCCAATGTTTGTTCTACTTCTTCATTCTTGGCCGTCCCCCTCTCATGTCGGTGCAAACCCGGAGGTGGTCTCCCATAAACTAATTCAAATGGGCTAGTTTTGATAGATGCATGAAAGGTAGTGTTGTACCAATATTCGGCCCAAACAATGAACTCTCCCCATTTGGATTGTTGGTTGTGGCAAAAACATCTTAAGTATTGTTCAAGGGTCCGGTTGGTTACCTCCGTTTGCCCATCCGTTTGAGGATGATAGGATGAGCTTGTCTTCAATATGCTCCCTTGAAGTGTGAATAATTCTTTCCAAAATGTGCTCATAAATACCCTATCCCGGTCGGATACTATGCTCTTTGGGACACCATGCAACTTGATCACCGACTCCACAAATGATGTAGCCACCGACTTGGCCGTGTAGGGGTGTTTGATGGGGATGAAATGAGCATATTTGCTTAGTCGGTCCACTACCACCATGATGACTTCATACCCTTTGCTAGTAGGCAATCCTTCAACAAAATCCATAGAGATGTCTTCCCAAATCATACTTGGAATAGGGAGTGGTTGAAGAAGACCCATTGGTGCCCTTGGATCATACTTGATCTTTTGGCAAATTTCACATCCGGCCACCAATGCCTTGACTTCGGCTTTAAGTCCCTCCCAATAGAAGAAGTGCTTAACTCGGATATAAGTGCGAAACCAACCCGAGTGTCCACCCTCCTTACTATTGTGAAAATGATCAAGGATGTTTCTTCTCAAATTAGGGACATTAGGTACATAGACATACCCTTTGTAGATGATGAGTCCTTCCTTGAGCTTGTAGTTGGCCACCCCCTCGGTTGAAGCTTCAATCTTTTCTTTGATCTCCAAGGCTCGAGCATCAAGCTTGTTTGCCTCCCGGATTTGGTCCCAAATCCTCCATTCGATCCCACTAAGAGCCATGGAAGTAGGCTCTTCTCCTTCGGCCGCCCAAAGCATTGGGCTTCCTTCTTTCCTTGATAGTGCATCCGCCACCTTGTTCTCCTTCCCCGGTTGGTATACAATGTCATATTGAAAGCCAAGTAGTTTGACTAAGAATTTTTGTTGATCCGGGGTCACAATTTTTTGCTCCAAAAGATGCCTTAATGCTTGTTGATCGGTGATAATAGTGAACTTCTTCCCAAGCAAATAGGGCCTCCATACCTTGACGGCATGCACCAATGCTAGTAGCTCCCTTGCATATGTTCCCCACGCCTTCTTCATGGGACCCAAGGCTTTGGAGAGGAAGGCTAGGGGCCTCTTTTGTTGCACAAGGACCGCTCCGATGCCATCTCCACTTGCATCGGTGTAGACTTCAAATGGAATAGAGAAGTCCGGAAGTGCTAGGACCGGTGTTTGAGTCATAGCCCTCTTCAAGTTGTCAAATGCTTCTCTCGACTCCGGAGTCCATTCAAATTCTCCCTTCTTCAACATGGAAGTTAGAGGTCTAGCAATCAACCCATAGTTCTTCACAAACCTCCGATAGTACCCGGTCAATCCCAAGAACCCTCTAAGAGCCGAGATGTTCTTGGGTAGAGGCCAATCCACCATAGCCTCAATCTTCCTTTGGTCCACCTTCACACCTTCTCCCGATATGATGTGCCCCAAATATTCTAACTCCTTTTGGGCAAAGGCACATTTGGAAGGCTTGATGTAGAAGTGGTGCTTCTCCAAGATGGATAACACAACCTCCAAATGTTTGACATGCTCTTCCATAGAGTGGGAGTAGACCAAGATATCATCAAAAAATACTAGCATGAACTTCCTCAAGTAAGGCCGGAATACCTCATTCATTGTAGCTTGAAATGTGGAAGGAGCATTGCAAAGGCCAAATGGCATGACAAGATATTCGTAGTGGCCCGAATGTGTCCGGAATGCCGTCTTGTAAATGTCTTCCTCCTTCATTCGAATTTGGTGGTACCCCGCCCTTAAATCAAGTTTGGTGAAGACCGTTGCACCATGTAGTTCATCAAGCATCTCATCCACCATGGGAATGGGGAATCGATCCTTGATAGTTGGTTCATTCAAGGCCCGGTAGTCGGTGCAAAATCTCCATGTGCCATCCTTCTTTTTCACAAGTAGAACCGGAGATGAGAAGGGACTTGTGCTATGGCGGATCAACCCTTGCTTCAACATCTCCTCTACTTGTCTCTCTATCTCCTCTTTTTGAAAATGAGCATACCGATAGGGTGGAACGTGAAAGTGAATCCTAGGTTCTTCGGTGTTAAGCATGCTGATTTTTTTTTTTTTTTTTTAAACCATGGCTGAACCTGATCGGGTTGCCTACGTACCCCTTCATAAGGGGGATCAAGCCATACGTAGTTCTTTTTAAGTTTTAAAACGCAGCGGAAAAATCGAATCAAACAATTTAATTCATGCATGCTTACAAGATCAAATCTAGAAATCAGCACCTTAAGAACACATAGGATTATGCCGGAATCGTTTAAACAATTATGCTAAAACTTTTATGCATGATTAACTATCAGATCTGAAACTTAAGAACTCTATTCTGATTAATCTCCGAATATCCATTGAATGGATTCTGGAGATATCTCCGTGAGGAGCCCCAAAAGAGGGTAAAACCTCGAGGAATCAGACCTAGATCTTGACACCATAATAAAAGATTAATGTAGGATTAATACCTTTTATGATGGATGAAACTTGTGGATCTGATCCTCGACTTCGCAGCCACGCACACGAATGGCCTCTACGAGAAGTCCACGCGAAGTTCCTGAAGAGATCCAATCCTGCGGAAGTGCTAGCTTGCGCAGAATTTCTTGAAAGCTGAAATCTGCCCGTCGGGATTCAATCAACTCTTGATCAATCGTCTTGAAGCAGATGGAGATGAGGTTTGTAAGGGAAGTAGAGGACTCAGATCTGATCTTGAATCTTCTAGATATTCACCCTGAAAACCCTATCTAAAATGGAGAAGAAGAGGAAGAGGAGGCGGGTGAGGAAGAAGGCTGCAATGGATGTGTTTTTGGTGCCCATGTTTGACCCCTTTTAATGGCCTCCGAATTTTCATTCAAAATTCGAAATTTATTTTCAAAAAACCTCTTTTAGTTGGCACATGCAAAGGAATAGGAACAACCCAAATCAGATCTCAACCAAATCTGATTTAAATTTAAATTTTAAACACATGTGCAAGAGGGAAGGAATTTGAAATCCATGCGGCAAGGTAAAACACTTCATAATTTCGAAATCACCTCTTGAAATTCGAATTTAATCCATTCAAAAACTCAGACGCCACCTTGGCTGATGGTTTGAGTGATTAAAATCATTTAACACATTGCTTAATGTTTGAATTTAAATTCAAATAACAAACAATGTCGCCATGTGTCAAGCAATGGGTCCATATGCCATGCAATAATTTTGGTTTATTTAAAATTCATGAAATCCAATTCCATGTCACCAATAATTGCCACATCATCTGAGCCTAATCCCCTTGGGTTGCACCTAATCAAATTTGGTCAAACCCGAATTAAAACAAAGCAATTTGGTTGAACCCAATCTAATCAGGTCAGACCCTGATTGAGCTCAAATTGAATCCAATTCAATTTTGGCTCATGCAAACTCAATCAAATTGAATTATTATTTTGTGTTGGACCTAATTCAATTAGGTCAATCCCCAATTAAGAACAAATTAATTTAAAATTAATTTGATCAGCTTAAGTTCTTTTTGGTTCTGACCTAATCCAATCAGGTCAAAACCCTGATTGAGCCCAAACTTGAATCCAATTCAATTTGGCTCATCCTTAGCACAATTACTCAATCAAATTGAGTTTATTAGTAATTTAATTACTAATTAATCCTTCAATAATTACTTTAATTATTTTATAAGATAATTTGCCAATCAAATTGACCAAATTACCCCTGAATGATTCTTAATCATTCACCAGCTTTCTTGATCAATCAGGAATCTTCTATGCGTGTGACCTCATAGGTTCGAACCTAAGCCGGTAGTATAGGAACAATTTTCTACACTAATCGATGTGACCATCTAGCAATGGTACCCGACGTCCGGATAGGTCGAATATATGCGAAGCAAATATTCTGGAACCCTGAACTATGGTTACTGTATAATTCAATCCCTTTGACTCCTAATGCCAGGATGACTTAGAGCTCACTGTCAACCCTATAATTAGTACATCCATTATGTGATTAACTTTAGATATCCCGTGACTCCTCACTGGGATTACTCTGGCCAAGGTTTTGCTAAATTAATCACAAGACATTATCTCCTATTTTCAGGAGGGGTCAATTCCATCTTGACTCACAACTGACTACGCAAGTACTTGACTGCACCCAGTGACCTTCCGTCACTGAATTAGAAATTCAGGTAGTCCGGTACCAAAGTACAGTGAGTTGCTTGCTAGTCACAGGTTGCGGTCTCAGGTCAGAGGGCCAAACTTATACCCATATCCACTCGGAACATCTCTCGACAGTAGAGCATTCCGGAATTGGTCACGTTTAGTGAAATGTACTTCTACACTTCACTTGTGTGGCATACCAGTGTCTCCACACTCCTTGGTTAAGAGGACAACCAACGTATATGTCACACAACGACCTAATCTCGATAATGTTGTCGTCCTAGTAACAACATATCATTTCGTCGCAAACAAGTTTAAGGACTCAAAGATAAATCCTCCTTTATCATAACATAAGTCCTAAGGACTTCATCATATAAGAGTTCATTTGAAGATGAAATGATGAATAATGCCAAATAACACTTTATTAATTTGTCAATTCATTTACAAAATTCAATCATCAATATGCTGACGATTGACATTTAGGATACAAATTCCAACAACTCCCACTTAGCCTAATGCCAATCGGCACAGTATCTAATACCCATCTTTGACTTGTGTTCGTCGAACTCTTTGATGCCGAGGACTTTGGTAAATGGGTCAGCCAGATTTTCTTTTGTGTCAATCTTCTGAAGATCAATATCACCTCGATCGATGATCTCTCGAACTAGGTGGTAGCGACGTAGAATATGCTTGGTCCGCTGATGTGCTTTGGGTTCTCTTGCTTGAGCTATGTCCCCAGTATTGTCACAAAATACAGGCACTGGACCATCAATGGAGGGTGTCACTCCAAGCTCGGTGATGAACTTCCGCAACCATACAGCTTCCTTGGCGGCATCAGATGCTGCGATATATTCTGCTTCACATGTAGAATCTGCCACTGTATGCTGCTTGGAACTCTTCCAGCAGATGGCCCCACCCTTAAGAGTGAAGATATATCCTGACACGCTCTTGCTATCATCTTGATCTAACTGAAAACTTGAATCAATATATCCCTCAAGTTTTAAGTCAGAATCACCATAGACAAGCCACTGATCTTTAGTATTTCTCAAATACTTAAGGATGGTTTTTACAACCTTCCAGTGGTTGCTACCTGGATCAGACTGGTATCTGCTCACTACTCCTAGTGAGTATGCCACGTCTGGTCTAGTACATGTCATGGCATACATTATAGATCCCACTACCGAAGCATATGGAATTCTATCCATACTCTCTCTTTCTTGAGGGGTTGTCGGACAATCCCTTTTAGAGAGGTTAATTCCATGGCCCATCGGAAGATAGCCTTTCTTGGAATTAATCATACTGAACCTCTTCAGTATAGTATCAATGTATGTGGATTGAGATAATCCAAGCAATCTTCTAGATCTATCTCTATAGATCTTCATCCCTAGGATGTAAGATGCTTCTCCCAAATCCTTCATGGCAAATTGAGATGATAGCCAAACCTTTATTCCTTGTAATGCAGGAATGTCATTCCCGATTAAAAGAATGTCATCCACATACAAAATAAGGAATATAATAACTGAACCATTTGCCCATTTATAAATGCAAGGTTCCTCTTCATTCTTAATGAAGCCATATGTTTTGATTACCTTATCAAAACGTATATTCCAACTCCGTGAAGCTTGCTTTAATCCATAAATGGATTTTTGAAGCTTGCACACTTTAGACTCATCTGCAGATGTAAAACCTTCAGGTTGTATCATATACACTTCCTCTTCTAAATCTCCATTTAGAAATGCGGTCTTTACATCCATTTGCCAGATTTTATAGTCTAAATGTGCTGCTATCGCAAGCACAATCCGAATGGACTTGAGCATTGCCACAGGAGAAAACATCTTGTCATAGTCAATACCATAACGTTGACGATAACCCTTGGCAACCAGACGGGCTTTATAGGTCTCTACCTTTCCGTCTGCGCCCCGTTTCCTTTTGAATATCCACTTACACCCTATGGATTTAATTCCTTCGGGTGGGTCAACTAATGTCCAAACATCATTGACCTTCATGGATTCCATTTCGGATTGCATGGCTCCAAGCCATTTATCAGAGTCATACCTCTGCATTGCATCCATATATGTGATCGGATCCTCATCGTTTTCATCAAGTTCGATAGGATCCCCATCCCGGACCAAGAAACCGTAGTATCTGTCCGGCTGACGTGGTACTCTACCCGATCGCCTTAATGGTGCATCTAATATGGGTTCTGGATCTGATCTAATCAAATCCGACTCAACTGGTTCAGTAGATGATGTCGGATCTTCTACATGTTGAACTTCTCTAAGCTTAACATTAGAGCTATTTGTTCCTTAACCAAGGAATTCCTTTTCTAAGAAAATTGCTCTATTGCTTACGAACAACTTTTGTTCTTCAGCAAAGTAGAAGTAATATCCTTTAGTTTCTTTAGGGTAACCAACAAAGAAACATTTGTCAGACTTGGGTTCAAGTTTGTCTGTCTTCAAACGTTTGACGTACGCCGGACACCCCCAAATCCTAAGGTGAGAGAGCATCGGCTTATGTCCAGTCCACATCTCATGTGGTGTTTTATTTACAGACTTACTTGGAACCTTATTTAGAATATAGCAGGCTGACTCAAGAGCATATCTCCAAAAGGATATGGGCAGATTAGCAAACCCCATCATGGATCGAACCATGTCTAACAGAGTTCGATTTCTCCTTTCTGACACACCATTATATTGTGGTGTACCAGGAGGAGTCCATTGGGAGAGAATCCCATTTTCTTCTAGATATGTCAAAAATTCACTGGAGAGGTATTCACCTCCTCGATCTGATCGAAGAGTTTTAATACTCTTTCCAGTTTGTTTTTCTACTTCATTACGATATAATTTGAACATTTCAAATGATTCAGATTTATGTCTCATTAAATAGACATAACCATACCTAGAAAGGTCGTCTGTAAACGTAATGAAATATGAATACCCACCTCTAGCATCTGTGCTCATTGGCCCACATACATCAGAATGTACAAGGGTCAATAAATCACTGGCTCGTTCACCTTTTCCGGTAAAAGGTGATTTGGTCATTTTACCAAGAAGACATGATTCACAGGTTGTCAATGATTCACAATCATTAACATCAAGGATTCCCTCTTTACTTAACCTGTTCATCCTGTTCTTGTTAATATGACCTAGCCTATGATGCCAAAGGTAGACATCCGTGACATTATCTATTCTAGGGCGCTTATTGGATTTATACATTACATGAACAGGCTGTGACAAAATGTAAATGCCATTACTCAGAATTCCATTCATTACAACAACACCATTCCAAATGACATTGCAATAATCCTTTTTTATTGATATTTCATAACCATTTTTGGCCAAAAGGCCTACAGAAATGATATTCAATAGAAAACTTGGACAATAGTGACAATCACTAAGGACATTTACATGAGAGCTGAATTTAAGTTTAAGAATTCCTAAAGCTAGAACTGGAACTGGTCTTCCATCTCCAACATTCAGGAACCTTTCTCCTTCTTCAAATCTCTTACTGACTTGTAGCCCCTGCAACAAATTGCAAATATTAAAAGGACTACCGGTATCCAATACCCAGGTCGAATTATCACAAATAGAAAAATTGCAAGGTGTTATCATATAAGTACCTTGATTGGCAACTGATTGCCCATTTTTCTTAGGCCGGTTCGGATCGAGGGATGCAATGTAAAGAGGACAGTTCCTCTTCCAATGTCCTTGCTTCTTGCAGAAGAAGCACTCCGCCTTTCTCTGATCAGCCTTTTTATTCTTTTTCTGACTAGGCTGAGCATGGTGCACCTGTTTCTTTTGGATTTTATTTTTCTTTTTTTCTTTCTTAAAGGAGCGACCCTTGGATGAACCTCCCACTAAGTTCACCGTCTTCTTAAGAAGTTGGTGATCATTCTCAAACGTTTGAAGTAACCCCAACAATTGGTGATAATTCACTACAGGTTTCGTCATACGAAAATGAGTGAGAAAAGGACGGTATGATCCAGGCAATGAGTTTAGTATGGCATCCTTCCCCAATTGATCATGAAGGGGAAAGCCAAGAGAGCTTAGACGCTCGATCAACTCAATCATGTACAGTACATGATCAGTTATCGAGGTCCCATCTTTCATTCGGGCGCTGAAGATGGCACAACTAGTTTTGTGCCTCTCAACGTCGTCAGGAACGCCGAATGATTCATTCAACACTTGAATGATATCTTCCGGCTGCGTATTCTCAAAACGCCTACTAAACTCATCACTCATTGCTGCCAACATGATGCATCGAACAGTGATCCGGTCACTGAGCCACTTCTGATAAGTGTCTCTGGCCGATCTTGATGCATTAGCAGCGGGCTGCTCAGGTGCTTGATCCGTTATCACATAAAGGATCCTCTCATGCTCTAGCACTATTTTCAGTTTCCTATGCCAATTATTGAAATTTGGACCAGTCAACTTGTCATTGTCCAACAATGAGCGAAGTGACAAATTAGTGACCATTTCTGCATAAAAAGAAAATTTGGCTATTAGTATATGAATTGACTAAACTCAATAGACTTGGACTTTAGTCTAAAGGTATTCCCACTATTTTATACAAATTGGTAGCCTCTACCTCTAATTCGAAAAATTACTCCTAATTCTTTAGTGGGCACTAGAACCCAATAGATCACATATAGGCCCGAGTGTGGCTCGGCCAACCCATATGCACCTATTGGTAGGTTCTTAACCAATTGCTTCACCAAGCAACTTCTAGTGATGATTTTGCCCTAGGTTTTCCGGCAGGCGTGTGGCGCCTCCACCGAATACCCTAGTCAGGTCCAACCATTAAATGATAGGGTTAAGTCTAATCAACTAATAGACGACCAAGCCCGAGTGTGGCTCGGCTCACCTGACCGCCTATTGAAGGTACACTTAACTCATCATATATTGAATGACAATTCCAATGCTTGATAAGTACCAGGCGTGTCGCGCCTCCAATAATTATCAAAACATTGGACCCATTATCACCCAACTTAATGGGAGGCTATGACCTAGTTATCTCCATAACCATTTCATTTTAAGGACCTAATAATTTTAGAGGATTTCATAATTAGGATAGATGAGAAGATCCGGTTAGTCTAATTTCTCCCACTGACTTCACCAAATCAGATTAGACTCAAACCGGTTAAGGAGACACCTAAATCAGTCATACTGATTTTTCTTAAGGCATGAGCTAACTCGAATCATTAAGTGATCCAATCAAAATGTGATTGACCATGTCGGCCAGGTAAGTGAGATCGGTGGAAGGGATATGCCATTAACTCGACAAAGACGAATCAGTGCGAGTAGCTCCCAATTAAAAACCACCGGTCAAAACTGCCAAACTTACCTTAGACACCGACTGGTTAATCAATTTCGATTTGATTACTCAAATGACTCGGGCTACACCTCTGAGCCTAAATCAAGTTCCATTTTGGTCTAATCAAAGACATGGAATTGATCAATCTACAACTATTGTATTTAACCTAGAGTTTCCTTGACCTAATCTAGTTACTACTTAATTAGATTTGATCAATTAACTCTAATTAGACCATGTTTGATTCTAACCTTAGGTCTAACCCAATCCTAAGAACTTGATTCAAGCTAACCCATATGCCCAAAGAATTATGCAATGTCAATTAATTGAGTTACAATTCTATTTTATAACACTTAATTCTCAATTAAGTTTAGACTTATGAAAGTTTTGATCATTGCATATTTTCTTTTAATTACATATTAATTACAATCTTTCAGTTCTTAAAACACATTTTCAGATCTGAGTTTTTGTAATTAATCACATGTAATCAGATTTAATTCATGTTTAAGTCATTATGTTTTATGTTCATGCATCACATATACATAACAACATGAATTAATACAAACAACATACATCTTATGTATTTGTTTTTTCACTTTTATTTTCAGATCTGATTTGTTCATTAAAATCAAAGATCATATGAATCATAAACTTTATTTAGATCTAATCTAAACAATATTATGATTTCAGATTTATTCATGTTACTAATCCTAACACAAACATGCATCATATGCATCCAAAATTTCAGATCTACTTAATCATGCATAATCAGCAATTAAATCAATCATAAAAAGCACTTTAGATCTAATCTAAACATGTTAATGATTTCAGATTTAATTGCAAGAATTAAAACATAAAAGTTTAAACATAAACCTGGCTCTGATACCACTGAAAGTGAATCCTAGGTTCTTCGGTGTTAAGCATGCTGATTTTTTTTTTTTTTTTTAAACCATGGCTGAACCTGATCGGGTTGCCTACGTACCCCTTCATAAGGGGGATCAAGCCATACGTAGTTCTTTTTAAGTTTTAAAACGCAGCGGAAAAATCGAATCAAACAATTTAATTCATGCATGCTTACAAGATCAAATCTAGAAATCAGCACCTTAAGAACACATAGGATTATGCCGGAATCGTTTAAACAATTATGCTAAAACTTTTATGCATGATTAACTATCAGATCTGAAACTTAAGAACTCTATTCTGATTAATCTCCGAATATCCATTGAATGGATTCTGGAGATATCTCCGTGAGGAGCCCCAAAAGAGGGTAAAACCTCGAGGAATCAGACCTAGATCTTGACACCATAATAAAAGATTAATGTAGGATTAATACCTTTTATGATGGATGAAACTTGTGGATCTGATCCTCGACTTCGCAGCCACGCACACGAATGGCCTCTACGAGAAGTCCACGCGAAGTTCCTGAAGAGATCCAATCCTGCGGAAGTGCTAGCTTGCGCAGAATTTCTTGAAAGCTGAAATCTGCCCGTCGGGATTCAATCAACTCTTGATCAATCGTCTTGAAGCAGATGGAGATGAGGTTTGTAAGGGAAGTAGAGGACTCAGATCTGATCTTGAATCTTCTAGATATTCACCCTGAAAACCCTATCTAAAATGGAGAAGAAGAGGAAGAGGAGGCGGGTGAGGAAGAAGGCTGCAATGGATGTGTTTTTGGTGCCCATGTTTGACCCCTTTTAATGGCCTCCGAATTTTCATTCAAAATTCGAAATTTATTTTCAAAAAACCTCTTTTAGTTGGCACATGCAAAGGAATAGGAACAACCCAAATCAGATCTCAACCAAATCTGATTTAAATTTAAATTTTAAACACATGTGCAAGAGGGAAGGAATTTGAAATCCATGCGGCAAGGTAAAACACTTCATAATTTCGAAATCACCTCTTGAAATTCGAATTTAATCCATTCAAAAACTCAGACGCCACCTTGGCTGATGGTTTGAGTGATTAAAATCATTTAACACATTGCTTAATGTTTGAATTTAAATTCAAATAACAAACAATGTCGCCATGTGTCAAGCAATGGGTCCATATGCCATGCAATAATTTTGGTTTATTTAAAATTCATGAAATCCAATTCCATGTCACCAATAATTGCCACATCATCTGAGCCTAATCCCCTTGGGTTGCACCTAATCAAATTTGGTCAAACCCGAATTAAAACAAAGCAATTTGGTTGAACCCAATCTAATCAGGTCAGACCCTGATTGAGCTCAAATTGAATCCAATTCAATTTTGGCTCATGCAAACTCAATCAAATTGAATTATTATTTTGTGTTGGACCTAATTCAATTAGGTCAATCCCCAATTAAGAACAAATTAATTTAAAATTAATTTGATCAGCTTAAGTTCTTTTTGGTTCTGACCTAATCCAATCAGGTCAAAACCCTGATTGAGCCCAAACTTGAATCCAATTCAATTTGGCTCATCCTTAGCACAATTACTCAATCAAATTGAGTTTATTAGTAATTTAATTACTAATTAATCCTTCAATAATTACTTTAATTATTTTATAAGATAATTTGCCAATCAAATTGACCAAATTACCCCTGAATGATTCTTAATCATTCACCAGCTTTCTTGATCAATCAGGAATCTTCTATGCGTGTGACCTCATAGGTTCGAACCTAAGCCGGTAGTATAGGAACAATTTTCTACACTAATCGATGTGACCATCTAGCAATGGTACCCGACGTCCGGATAGGTCGAATATATGCGAAGCAAATATTCTGGAACCCTGAACTATGGTTACTGTATAATTCAATCCCTTTGACTCCTAATGCCAGGATGACTTAGAGCTCACTGTCAACCCTATAATTAGTACATCCATTATGTGATTAACTTTAGATATCCCGTGACTCCTCACTGGGATTACTCTGGCCAAGGTTTTGCTAAATTAATCACAAGACATTATCTCCTATTTTCAGGAGGGGTCAATTCCATCTTGACTCACAACTGACTACGCAAGTACTTGACTGCACCCAGTGACCTTCCGTCACTGAATTAGAAATTCAGGTAGTCCGGTACCAAAGTACAGTGAGTTGCTTGCTAGTCACAGGTTGCGGTCTCAGGTCAGAGGGCCAAACTTATACCCATATCCACTCGGAACATCTCTCGACAGTAGAGCATTCCGGAATTGGTCACGTTTAGTGAAATGTACTTCTACACTTCACTTGTGTGGCATACCAGTGTCTCCACACTCCTTGGTTAAGAGGACAACCAACGTATATGTCACACAACGACCTAATCTCGATAATGTTGTCGTCCTAGTAACAACATATCATTTCGTCGCAAACAAGTTTAAGGACTCAAAGATAAATCCTCCTTTATCATAACATAAGTCCTAAGGACTTCATCATATAAGAGTTCATTTGAAGATGAAATGATGAATAATGCCAAATAACACTTTATTAATTTGTCAATTCATTTACAAAATTCAATCATCAATATGCTGACGATTGACATTTAGGATACAAATTCCAACAGAACGTTCACCGGTGTAGCTTCATTCTTCAATCTTATAGGGTGATCAAAGCTTCTTGGAGGTGGGAGAGATGTGGGTACCTTCATAACATCATGGTGAGCCTCCAATAAGCTTCGGATCTTTGGAGGGATGCCCTCCAACTCATCTTCTTTCTTGTCTTCTTCTTGGTGTTGGCCGGTCATCACAATGGCATAGCAAGAAGCTCCTCCTTTGCATAGCTTCTCTATCATGTTGGCTTCACAAGACCGCACCTCTTTGTTGCTCATGGCGGTCCACTTCTTGTTTTGGCCTCCAAGCTTGAACTCCATAGTCATGGTGCTATAGTCGGTTAGCACCTTCCCCAAGCCTTTGAGCCAAGCATTGCCCAACACCACGTCCAAGCCGACTAGTTGAAGAACATGTAGGTCGGCCTTGACCCTTACTCCTTGGATATTCATGCGAACATCCCTTACCACCTCTTGACATTTGAGCTTCTCCCCACTAGCGACCTTTACTTCAAAGGGCTCCACGGTCGCCCCTTTCAATCCAACCTTCTTCACTATTCCGGAGTTGATAAAATTATGGGATGAACCGCTATCTACCAAGAGAGATACCTCATGTTTGCCCACCCATGCCATCAAATGCATGGTGGACGGTCTTTGTACTCCGGACATGGCATGCAAGGATAGCTCGGCCTCTTCTTCTCCCGGGCTAAAATCAGCCCCATGGTCTTGCTCCTCCTCATCTTCTTCCTCCGAAGCCTCCGAAGTAGCCTCCTCCTCCTCGGAGCCCACATCTAGAAGGAAAGCTTGACCGGTTTTGCATTGATGGCCCCGGCTCCACTTGTCACCACATTTGAAGCATAGTCCCTTCTTGATGTAGTCTTGGAGCTCATCTCTAGAAAGCTTCTTGACATGTTGAGGCCGCTCCTTGTACTTCTTCACTTCTTCTTTCCCCTTCCAAGGCCCCTTCGGTGGTAGTGATGTAGAGGCCTTGTTGTTGAAGCTTTCCTTGGACATTTTCTTCTCCATGCCATAACTTTGGTCCAAGATCTCGGCCATCCTCATAGCTTCTTGTAATCTTGCCGGTTGCTTCAACTTTAACTCCTTGGCAAGCCAAGGCTTCAAGCCATCAAGAAAAGTGCCCAACAATGCTTCTTCCGACCACCCACTCACTATGGTTTGTAGAAGCCGGAACTCATCAATATATGCTTGCACTCTTCCTTCTTGCTTTAGCTTGGCGAGTTGGCCATGATGATTCACAACGGGAGAAGGCCCCCATTGTGACATAAACTCCTTCACGAAGGCCGTCCAACCAAGCCTCTTGCCATCTTTCTCATATAGGTCACGGATCCATCTCCACCACCGGCTAGCTCTTCCCTCAAGATGAAAACTAGCTAATGTGACCCGATCCCTCCTTGGTACTTTATAGACATCAAAATATTGCTCGGCTTTGTCCATCCATTCATAAGGATCACCACCGCCGAACTTGGGAAAGTCAATCTTCGGTTTTCTTAGCCCTCTATCTTGGTGTCTTGGGCCCCTAGCATAATCTTCATCATAGTCTTCATTCCTCCTTCTTCCTTCCATGAAGTTCCTCCGGCCTATAGGCCTTTGGTCATGGAATGGATCTCCCTCGGGTTCACTCCCCTCTTCACTATGGCTAGGTCCCTCTTCTTCTATCCGCCTCTCAATCTCTATCCCCCGGGCTTCAATTCTTCCTCCTCTCCTCCGAGGCCTCCGGTGATCTAACTCCTCCATTCGGTTAGCCCGTAGGCTTTCCGCATCACTTCTCCTCTCATCCCTTCCATGACCCCGCCGTGAGGCGTGCGACCATGGCTCCTCATCATTTGATCTTTTATGCTCTCTCTCTCTTTCTTTTTCTCCAATCCTCCTCTCTAACCTCTCCAAGTGAGCATTCATCCCGGCTAGGGTATTGGATAGATTTTCTAGGGTTCGATTTTGGCTTTCAAGGGTTCGGTTTAGGTGGGCCGAACTCCCCTCCAATGCCTCTAGCCGAGCATGGTGAGAATTTGAATTAGCTCCCGACTCCATTATTTTGCTTCTACAAATGCACCTCCAAACCTCCTTTGGCCGTCACCCAAGGGATGAACCGACCCTCCTTCTTATATATATTTTTGAAAGGTACACCACTCAATCAACTCCAATTACAACAATGGTTTACAACAAATAAGCCTCACAACCCGAGAGTAACGTGTTGTTGCTCTACTTGCTCCCTACCCGGTGTAGTTAGGAGGGCACGAGGTACTACCAGTAGCCTCCCTCTTGTGCCGTTCCTCTATACCCTAAAACCGAATAGTTGGGTCAAATAGCGCCGGGTACTACCAGTAGCCTCTCCGTTGGCACTATCCCTATGATCAACAAAATAGAAGAACAAACCGTCCTCTTTACAACAAAAATGTTCTCACTCCCTTTTGCAAGCAAGGAATTTAAAGTGCCGAAATTTAAGTACTACTTGCAAGTAAAGAACTTCTAGTTTACCCTCCCACACTCACAACAAGAAAGTCTAAGTGCAAGAAGTAGTAGGAATCTTAAGGCTCACTTCTAAGCATGCAAGAAAGTAGTACTCCTTAATTCCCACCCCGAATTGAAAATTTCTTGGTTTCAAGGGCGTTACCTCTTTGGAGAGACCTCCCTCGGAAGTCTCTCAATGAAAGCACCAATGTTGGAGGGTGGCTTTCGGCCCCCAAGCCACCACACCAAGTCTTGCTCGTGCGCACCTTGCGGATGCCTTAAAGTTGTTGGAAAAGGGCCGATCGGGTAACGCCAAGGTAGTTGAGCTTGTGCCGCGGTGTGCCAAGCTCTTAAGTAGCCGAGGGAATCAAGGCAAGGGGAGGGTCTACTGGTTGCAGCTTGACCCGACCCTTGGCTTGAGAAGAAAACAATCAAACTTAAGAGTATTTGTGGAGAAAGTTAGAGGAACGCTTGATTGATTCTATTTCCCAAAATGAAGCTTACAAGCAAAATATCCAAGGGAAACTATGATGGGTTTCCCCTAGCCCAAGTCTTGGACAAACCCCAAGACCGAATACAAAGAGACAAGGTCCCTCCCAAGCCACTAAGGCCGAAATACAACAAGTGCTAAGATGCAAGATAAAAGATGTAAGATGGTCAAAAGAGCCTCATTCCCTCTTATTTATAGTGCTCCCCAAGTGGCCCAAGAGTGGCCAAGGCATAGGGGTCTTCATGGCATGAGAAGGGCCAAAGGCTTGGCCAAGGCATGGGCAAGCCTTGGACATAGGCTGTTGGCCCGGCTGGGGCCTTGGCAGGGGGCTGGCAGGCCTATGGCACGGCCTGGGCGCTGTGGCAGGGTGCTTGGGCGCGGCAGGCTGGCTGGCAGGGCGCCTGGGCGCGCGGCAGGGGCGCGGCAGGGCGCCAGGGGGCGCGGCAGGGGCGCGGCAGGCGCGGCAGGGCGCGGCACGGGCGCCGAGGCGCGGCAGGCGGCGTGCGCAGGGGCGGTCGGGCGCGCGTGGGCGCGCGCGCAGGTCGGTCGGGCGCGCGTGGGCGCTCGCGCAGGCGGCGCGCAGGGACGGTCGGGCGCGCGTGGGCGCGCGCAGACAAGCGGGTCCTGCGGCGAGGTTCGCTGGGCCGAACCTCGCCCGGGCATGCTGGCGGGCGCGCCGGGCGCGCGGGCGGGCGCGCGGGCGGGCGTGCGGGCCCTGCGGTCAGCGGCGAGGTTCGCTGGCCCGAACCTCGCCTGGGCGTGCAGGCGCGCGCCTGGGCGCGCGGGCGGGCGGCTGGGCGCGCGGCCTGTGTCCTGGGCGTGCCCAGCCGTGGCCTGAGTGTGGCTGTGGCCTGGGCTCGCCCAGCCATGGCCTGGGCGCGCCCAACAGTGGGCTGAGGCATGCTTGGGCATGTCTTGGGCGTGCTCGAGCGTGGGCACGGGCGCGGCCTTGGTTGGGCACGGTCATGGGTGAGCTTGGCCGAGTGGAGAAGAGCTTGGCCAAGGCTAGGCCAAGCATGGAGGGGCTTGGCCAAGGCTTGGCCAAGCGTAAATGGGCTTCGGCCAATGCTTTCCAAGCAAAATAGTAAACTCATACCTTGGCATGTCCTTTCGTGGTCCTCCTCCGGGCCGGTATTTCCCCTTGGTTGAAGGCCCCGACGGTGGCGCTTGCGAGGGTCTTCAACAACCCGGCTTGCGCGCCTATGCGCGCCTACTGTAACCACGGCAAAGGCTCGGCCGCGCGCCCGCTTGCGCGCGGCCCACATTCGTCTCGGCGAGGTTCGCCGCATTCGGCCCGGCTGCGCGCGCGTCGCCCTCACGCACCTTCCACCCAGGTCACTCAGCCGTGCGCGCGCAGGCGCCCAGCCGGACCTGTGTGCGCGTGCTTCTGACCATCGTCAGTTGGCCGTGTGCCCGCCTGGGCCTAGCCTTCTCTTGCGCGCGCGCTCTGCATGCCATTGCCCAGCGCACGGCCCGGCCGCGCGCTGCCTGCGCTTGGCTCGCGCAGGATCAATCGCCTGGCCCTTAGGCATGGCCAGTCTATCGCGGGCGCCTGGCCTGCACCCAAGCCAGCGCCCATGCCTGCTGTGCGCGCGCCTGCGCACAGCCTGTGTCGCGCCCGGCCCTGCCGTGCCACCTGCGCACAGCTGAAGCATGGGCCGAGCGTCCACGCGCGCTAGGCCTGATGGCGTAACAATCCTCCCCCGGCCGAAGAGGTCGACGCCCTCGTCGACTCCTCCTGCAAAAAAGAGAGAATCTGCTTCTCAAATTGCCACAAGTTAGCCGCTTGCTCCCATGTAGCCTCCGCCACGCCTTCACCTTGTCATTGCACCAAAAATTCTGTGTTTCTCCCCACCTTGCGGCACTCAAGTATCCTATGAATGGTTTTAGGATACTCCTTCCCAATAGTTGGTGGTACCCTCCCTGAAACCACCCGGTCTTGATCATGACTTACATGGTAAGGCCGCAAGAAACTTGCATAAAAAATGGGGTATATCTTCAATCTTTTTAGCAGTTTAAGCTTATAGGCCATTGCCCCAACTCTTGCCAACACCTTAAAAGGCCCGTCATACCTCGGCATAAGTCCTCGGGTGAAGCTTGACCTTGCCCATTTTCTTCCAAATTGGTGGTGTGATTTTAAACAACACAAAATCACCCACTTGAAATTCCAATGGCCTCCTCTTCGGATCCGCAATTTTTTTCATCCTCCGGATTGCCTTGGAAAGACTTTCCTTGGCATTCTCAATCAACTCCTCCTTGTCTTGTGCCATTCGATGAGCAGCTGGGCATTCGCTTGTCACATCTTGCAGCACCACATCCAAGGGGGACATGGGCTGAAAACCCATGCTCAACTCGGCTGGGCTCATCCCGTGGAGGAGGACCGGTTGATGTTGTAGCTGAATTGTGCCGGTTCCAACAAATCCACCCAATTCCTCTAGCTGGCTGTCACATAATGCCTCAAGTATTCTTCTAACAGCCCATTAATCCTTTCCATTTGGCCATCTGTTTGGGGATGGTATGCAGTGGAAAAATGCAGCTCAGTGCTGATGGTTTTGAAGAGCTGCACCCAGAATTTTTCCGTGAACCTTGGGTCACGGTCGCATACTACATCGCCCGGCACTCCGAAGTACTTCACCACGCCATTGAAGAACAAACTTGCTGCAATGTCTGCTGGGCATGGGAAAGGCGCAGCCATAAAGACTGCATATTTGGAGAAGCGGTCGACCACCACAAAGACCGATCTCATTCCCCTCACTTTCGGGAACCCGGTGATGAAATCCATGGACAATGACATCCACGGCTTCTCAGGGATAGGCAGTGGCTGCAACAGTCCGGCACTTCTTTTTTTCTCTACCTTGTCCATTTGGCACACATGGCAAGTCTTCACGAAGTGCTCCACATCGGCTTCCATTTTTGGCCAATAATAGGACTGAGACAAGAGCGCCATCATGCGCTCAGCTCCTGGATGACCCGCCCACTGTGGGTCATGGCTTTCCTTCAGCAAAGCCCTTCTTAGGCCACCACCCTTTGGCACAAACAATCTCCTCCCACGAGCCAACAACAGCCCGTCCTCAATCCAAAATTTCTGAACTGTGCCCGCCCGCACTTCCTGCAGCAACTTGGCATAATCTGCATCCTTCGCCGCTGCCTCTTTCAGTTGAGCCCTGAAAGTGCTGTGAAATGCAGTAAGGGCAGCAACATACCCTTCTGCATCTTCCTGCTCAACGCATCGGCGACAAGATTTTGCTTGCCCGGTCGGTGCATCCAATTAAAGCAAAACTTAGCAAGATATTCTTGCCATCCGGCTTGCTTAGGGGTGAGCTTCTTTTGAGTGGCAAAATAAGTATTTGCCACGTTGTCGGTGATGATCTTGAAACACGTCCCCAACAAGTAATGACGCCATTTTTCCAAGCAATGGATCACGGCCATCATTTCCTTCTCATGCACCGAATATCTTTGTTCCGTGTCATTGAGCTTTCGGCTCTCAAATGCCACCGGATGTCCGTCCTGCGTCAAGACACCTCCAATTGCAATGTTAGAAGCATCCGGTACTTACCTCGAATGGCTTATCAAGATCCGAAAGTGCAAGCACCGGTTCATGTGCGATTGATGACTTCAACTCCTCAAAGGCTTCATTGCATCGGGTAGACCACGCCCAAGCCACATCCTTCTTTAGGAGATCCGTAAGAGGGCTCACGATCTTGGAATATCCTTTGATAAACTTTCGATAGTAGTTTGCAAGCCTCAAGAAGGCCCGCAAGTCACCAATTTTGGTTGGAGCCGGCCACTATTGAATGGCCTTGATCTTGTCTTCCTCCATGTAAATCCGGCCCTTGCTAATTTGGTGTCCCAAGAAGGAAATCTCCTCTTGGCCGAATTGGCACTTCTCCTTCTTGAGATACAACTTGTTGTCCCTTAAAGCTTTGAATACATAATGCAAGTGTTCTAGATGTTCTTCCAAAGAATTGCTAAAAACAACAATGTCATCTAGATACACTACAACAAATTTATCTAAGAAGGGATAAAGCACATCGTTCATTAAATTGCAAAATGTGGCTGGTGCATTGGTTAGCCCAAAGGGCATCACCAAAAATTCAAAAGCTCCATACCTCGTGACGCATGTGGTCTTGGCTTCATCTCCTTCGGCAATTCTCACTTGCCAATAGCTGGATCGTAGGTCAAGTTTTGTGAAATAGGATGCCTCTTTGCCAACCTATCAAAAAGATCCGCTGCATTAGGGATGGGGTAATGGTTCTTTACCGTTATCTTGTTAAGCGCCCGATAATCGATGCACATTCTCAAGGATCCGTCCTTCTTCCTTTGGAAGAGTACCGGCGCTCCAAATGGTGCTTTAGATGGTTGAATCAGCCCGACTTCCAGCAACTCATCAAGCTGCTTCCTCAGCTTCGCCAGCTCCAAGGGAGCCATTCGATAAGGGATCTTAGCTGGTGGCACAGCCCCCGGCATCAGTTCGATCTGATGATCCACCGGCTGTCTCGGTGGAAGCACCTTTGGCAGCTCTGTTGGCATGATGTCAACAAAATCACCCAACATTTTCTGGACTGCTGCAAGAATTTCCTGCGGTTCCTCAATCTGCACCTCCCGCAAGGTAGCAAGGAAGGTGCTCTCGCCTTGCTTCAAGCCTTTGTTGGCTTGCTTGGCTGTGATCATAGTACTCTTGCCCTTGTCAGCCGGCACCCATGCTTCGGTTGGGACAAAGCATGGTGCCCTCTCATCACCCAACATGACGCCCCTCAAATGAGGCATCAAGCATGCCTTAGCCGACAAGAAAAACTCCATTCCGAGTATCAAGTCAAAGTCGTCAAGGAGTACCACCATCAAAGAACATGTCCCCTTCCAAGACCCAAGCTCGAGGGTGCATTCGGCCACTCCTTTGACTGGCATAGCCCCCGAATTCACTGCTTTGATCTTGCTGGGACAGTCTGCTACTTTCAGCCGCATCAACTCCGCTTGCCGCTACGACATGAAGTTATTGGTCGCACCGGTGTCCAACATGGCTCAGACCTTCACCCCATTAATCTTCACCTGGGTATACATCAAGCCTGAGTAAAGAGGGGGTACCTTTTCAGCAGTGAGCGCGCTGACCACTTGCAGTGGGTTTACTCTCGGCGTGCTCCCCTCATCCGGTGCTGCCGAATCCTGCACCGGCAAGGCATTGACAGTCTTTTTTTTCAGGCAATTCCGTGCAAGATGGGGCTCGCCACATATGAAACAGCCCCATGGAGCCTTGCCCTTCTCCTGCTGCTACTTTTAGTTTGGCCCAGCAGCAAGTGCCTTGTTCTTTTTGGCAGCAAAAGGCTTCTTCTGTTTCGGCCACATCTTGGCCGGCTTGGCGGCCGGGTCCTTTGCCTTCTTCGGCCCGCTGTTAGAGTTGGAAGCTCGATAGTCCACCAGCCCCTCAGCAGCCGCCATGGCCGAAGGAATGCCCCGAACTTCTTGGCGTCGGAATTCGGCTTGAGCCCATGGTTGCAAACCGTTCAAGAAGTCAAACAACTTATCCTCTTCGGACATGTTAGTAATGTCAAGCATGAGTGAACTAAAGTCCTTGACATACTTCCTTGTAGACCCGGTCATCGGAAGCTTTTTGAGGTTCTCCCTTGCAATCCATGAGGTATTGCAAGGCAAGAATTGGTCCCTCAATTCTTTCTTCAAGGCTGCCCAAGAATCGATGTGTGGACGCCCCACACCCATATCATCGGCCACACGAGTCCGCCACTACAATTTGGCGTCCGAACTTAGGTACATAGTGGCCATATCTACTTGATCCCTCTCGGGCACCTTCATTGCCTTGAAGTAATTCTCCAAGTCCCATATGAAGTTCTCCAGCTCTTTGGCATTTCTTGATCTGCCAAAACTTTTGGCTCCGGGACTTTGACTCTCCCTCCTTTGTCCGAGTTGGAGGATGTCGAAGGAGCATTCAACACCGCCCTTCTCAGCAGCAAAACTTCCTCCTCCAAGGCGCGCATTCGGTCCGCCAATGGAGTCACCAAATTGGCATTCTCAGCCCTTTGGTGATCGGCCCGCGCGCCCACGTCTTGGATCAAATCTTCAAGAGAGGTTTCCAAGGATACTAACCTTTCTTGATGCTCTGTATATATGGAGATTAAGTCAGGAATCTCTTCTTCTCCGAGGTTGCCAACTAGCTCCTCTAGCCGCACAACTCTCTCGGTCAATGTCATGGCTCGAGATCCTCCAAGAATTCACCGAAGTGGAGTGCAAGGCTCTGATACCACCTATCACACCCTTGAAAAGGTCGGAATGGAGTAACCAAATTTTTTTTGAGTTCTCCCCCTTTTCGGTGTGCGGCACTAAGGCAATGCTCACGGCTTAGGATCAGCCCACACGCCTTCGGCCTGACTCTTGGACACTTAGCCAACCATTTGCACACACCATCTCAAAAGTGCACGAGGATGAAGGAAAAGGAGCCTTTCATTTCTACTCATCATTGCAAAATCCTCCCTCACAAGCCAAGGGAATAGCTTAGCTTCCTCCTGCTCCAAAAAATCCTTCCAGCCACCCAAATGGCTCGGCCAAACTCCCCTTAGCCGTGGCCTGCACTTAGCCACACTTGGCCTAAGTGTTGGCCGATGGAATTCCTTCAAGGCAAACCCTTTTCCTTAGAGTCCTTCACTCGGCCTGCACCCTGAAATCTCCCAAGTGCCCGAGCTCACCTCAGCCTTGGCTCTCTCGGACTCCAAGTGAATCCCAACTTTTGCTCTCAACCAAGCCCTTCACAAGCTAGCCTAAGAGCCCTTCTTCCTCTCCTCAACCAGCCACAACCCGAGTCCTTATATAGGCTCTCCTTGGGTTGGTTACAAAGGTAGTTACAAGGCTAACCGACTAACCACCTAACTGATTCGGTTGAGTCGGTTGCAACTCCACCAACTAACTTCGGTTAGTTGTTGCAACCGCTTCTTGATTTTTGGCTCAGCCCATGTGCCATCCGCCAAGTCAGCCAACCAGCCATCCGGCCAAAGCCCAGTGCCCAGATCCTGTCTGCCTACGCGTCTGACCAGCCAACAGCCCTTGGCCGCTCAGTTTGGCTGGGTGTTCTGCGGTCTGGCTGCAGTCCAGCCCGTTGTCGCCCAGTCCAGCCGACCGTTGTGTCCAAGCGCCACCCCGTGCGCACCCCGCGCGCGTCTGTGCCTGGCCCACATGCTTTGGTGCGCTCCGCTTGCGCGCACTTGCACCCGTGATGGAGGGAGTCTTTCGGCCCTAAGCCTCCACACCACTCTTGCCACGAGCTCCGCGTGCGCTCCTTGATAAGTTGCTGATTTAGGCCAATTGGGGTAACGCCGAATAGAGTACGGACTCTTGGCACTCAAGAGAATCAAGGCAAGGGGAGGGCCTACTGGCTGCAGCTTGACCCGACCCTTGTCTTGAATGAAAACAACTCAAGAACACAAGTGGATTTAGAGGAAAGCTTGAGGTGAATTCTATTCCCAAAACAAGGTTACAAAACAATCTAGTGGAGACTATGATTGGTTTCCACTAGCCCAAGTCCTAGAACATGCTCTAGGACCGATTACACTAAGGCAAAATGCCTTCCCAAGCCTAAGGCCGAAATACAAGAGAATACATATGACATAAGGTTCTTCATGGTGCCTCTTCAAGGCTTATTTATAGGCATCCAAGTCCCCATATGGCTGCCTAAAGGAGTGGCTAAGACATGGCTTCATAGGGCCTTGGCATAGCCAAGGCCTAGGTGGCATGTGGCACAAGGCATGGTGGCTGCAGCACCTTGGCATAGTTGATGGCATGGCTGCAGCATGGTTGGCAGGCTGTGGCATGGCTTGGCCAAGGGTGAACGGGCTTCGGCCAATGCTTTCCAAGCAAAATAATAAACTCATACCTTGATCTTGAGCTTGGCATGTCCTTTCGTGGTCCTCCTCTGGGCCGGTATTCTCCTTTGGTTGAAGGCCTCGGCGGTGCGGCGGGCTTGGGTCCTCAACATTCCCCCTCCCTTGAAAAATATCCTTGTCCTCAAGGATCAAGTCCGGGCACTGCCAACTATTATCATTATGGTCCTCCCACCCATCTCCTTCTCTTGGCCTCCTTCCCCAATAGATAAGCACTTGCCATCTCTTCCGTTTCCTCCAAACTTCCCTTGAGTATAATGGAAGCTCTATTTGGACGCCGTGCTCCAACCGATCAACCCCCTGGTTGTTGTAGAAGGGCCTATGCTTCATGTTGAACATTTGAATATCCCTCCACCTTGATGCTTCATGGGTTGTACTCCTTATCATACTTTTGGCACCTGCAAATGCCTCATCATAGCCTTCCTTAGCCTCCTCCACTCCTCCCCTTGGGAGGTAGACAAGCTTGAACTCGAACCGCTGCAACAATTCCCTAAATTTCTGCTGCTGTGGAGTTAGCATCTTCTCTAACATGTTGGTTTTGCAGTCATGGTCACAAGTTAACAATTTGCTACTGCTAAGTGTGGCACCAATGTGATCTTCCATGTCTCCAGCTATTCCCCAATTTGAGCCTCCCGCAACAGCCATCTCATATTGCTTTGCTTCTTCTAAACTTGCTGTTGCAAGTTGTGCTGCGGCAACTTCCTTCTTGTTGCTTGCCTTCACTTCATTGGGTTGGCTGCAAACTTTCTTAGCGTGGCGTTCCTTGTTGTCATCTTCAAATAAGCTCACTTGAACGCCCTTGGGAGATGTCAATTTGCTGCTGTCCACTTCCAAAGTTGCAGCAGCTTCTTCCTTGCTGTCTTGGTCCAACAAATAGGCTCGGTTGAGGGTAGTAGGGGCTTCTGTTTTGCTGTTGTCACCCATAGATTTTTTTGCAGCAACTTGGGCCTCATGAGCTTCTATATCTTGATGATAATTAGCCCAAGTTTGGAGGAATACCTCAGCTTGAGTTGTGGTTGGGAGAGCTGCAGAATTTGCTGGAATTTCTGTGGTTGCAGAATTTCCAGCTGCGAAATCATGCCCGTGCACAGCCACGGGATGCTGAATTTCTTCTTCATGACCCTCCACTGCGTACTCCATTATAACAGCAAATGGGAGTGGTTTTGGTGCCACAAGATGGGCTTCAAAATCAGCCCGTAGAGTCACCTCCGTATGCGAGTAGGGAAGGCTTTTGTTGCATAAATTTTGGGAATCAAACTTGGGTTCTGTGGGCTCCTTCTTGGGTTCTTTCATACTAATACGGTTTGCCCCAAGCTTCATGCACTTTCGGGCCTCCTCTAACTCCCTTCTTATTTTCATCAATTGGTCCTCTCTCCACTTATTTTCACCATAGCCATGCTCCCCATGGCGGCTAGCATAGCTACTTGCCTCATCACTTCCTTCCTCATACCACCCCCGGCCTTGCCGTGAGACATATGACCTAGGCATGGCTCCATGAGTTCTCCTCCACTCCCAACTCCTTATCTTTTCTTCTCTCATTTTTTCTTCATCTCTCCTCACTTCTTTCTCCCTTCTTCTCTCTTCTTTTCCTCTTTCTTCTCTCATTTTCATGAACTCATTTTTCCTCTCCTTTTCTTCCCTATCCCTTAAATCCTTTCTAATTTTAGATAGGGTCACATTTGCCCTCTTCAAACAAGCCTCACTCTCCTCCATGATATTTACTCCAATTCTTTCACTCCAACCCTTCGGTCTTCATAAAAATTTTGTTCTCCAAAACACCTCTCTAACCTCCTTTGGTCGTCACCCAAGGGATGAACCGACCCTCCTCTTTTTATAAAAATTGGAATGAACACCACTCAATCTTCTCCAATTACAACAAAGATTACAACAAGTAAAACTCTCTCTTCTTTTTCCCAAGAGAGACGTTTTGAAACTCTATTTGCTCCCTATCCGATGTAGTTGGAAAAGGGCACGAGGTACTACCACTAGCCTCCCTCTTGTGCCGTCCCTAATGTGCCCTACACCGAATAGTTGGGTCAAATAGTGCCGGGTACTACCATTAGCCTCCCCATTGGCACCATCCCTATGATGAGCAATCTAGAACACAATCCGTCCTCTTTACAAAAAATATGCTCTCACCTCTTTTTCAAATAAGAAAGATAGATGCAAGAATTCGAGCACTACTTGCATGCAAAACAACTTCTAATGTACCCCTTCTTAAATTCGACAAATAAGGTATAGGTAATAAGAAGTAACTTCACTTCTAGGCATGCAAAGAAAATAAAGCAACTAAACTCAACCTCATATGCAATCTAAATATTTTTTTGAGGTTGTAGGCGTTACCTCTTTGGAGAGACCTTCCTTGGAAGTCTCTCAATGAAAGCACCAATGATGGAGGGAGGCTTTCGGCCCTAAGCCTCCACACCACTCTTGCCACGAGCTCCGCGTGCGCTCCTTGATAAGTTGCTGATTTAGGCCGATTGGGGTAATGCCGGATAGAGTACGGACTCTTGGCACTCAAGGAAATCAAGGCAAGGGGAGGGCCTACTGGCTGCAACTTGACCCGACCCTTGTCTTGAATGAAAACAACTCAAGAACACAAGTGGATTTAGAGGAAAGCTTGAGGTGAATTCTATTCCCAAAACAAGGTTACAAAACAATCTAGTGGAGACTATGATTGGTTTCCACTAGCCCAAGTCCTAGAACATGCTCTAGGACCGATTACACTAAGGCAAAATGCCTTCCCAAGCCTAAGGCCGAAATACAAGAGAATACATATGACATAAGGTTCTTCATGGTGCCTCTTCAAGGCTTATTTATAGGCATCCAAAGTCCCCATATGGCTGCCCAAAGAAGTGGCTAAGACATGGCTTCATAGGGCCTTGGCATAGCCAAGGCCTAGGTGGCATGTGGCACAAGGCATGGTGGCTGCAGCACCTTGGCATGGCTGCAGCATGGTTGGCAGGCTGTGGCATGGCTTGGCCTGGTGGCTGGCTGTGGCAATGTCCTGGTAGGCTGCAGGCCTTTGGGCAAGGCTGTGGCAGGGCTGGGCAGGGCTTGGCATGGCACTGGGCATGGTCTGGCAGCAGGCTGGCAGGGCATGGACACTGCAGAGGTCTGGTTGGGCTGGCTGGCCATGGCCTGGCGCTGGGCAAGCCAGGGCATGGCCTTGGCAGGCGCTGGGCAGGGCTTCTGGCCTGGTCTGGGCGGTCTGGCACGGCAGGCGGACGGCATGGGCGTGGCAGGGCCGGCCTGGGCGCGCGCAGGCCCTCTGGCGCGCGGCATGGGCGTGGCAGGGTCTTCTGGCGCGCGGCATGGGCGCGCGGTACAGCGGGCGCCGGGCGGGCGCCGGGCGGGCGCCAGGCGGGCGCGAGCGTGCGGCCCGTGGCAAGGTTCGCTGGGCCGAACCTCGCCTGGCGCGCGGCCGGGCGCTGGCGGGTGCGGCCAGCGGGCGCGCGTGGCTGTGGTCTGGGCGTGCCCAGCCGTGGCCTGGGCGCTGCTACAGCCTAGGCTCGGCCAGCCATGGCCTGGGCGCGCCCAGCAGTGGCCTGAGCTGCGCTCGGGCGTGTCTTGGGTGCGCTCATGCGCGGGCACGGGCGCGGGCTTGGTTGGGCATGGACATGGGTGAGCTTGGCCGAGTGGAGAAGAGCTTGGCCAAGGCTAGGCCAAGCATGGAGGGGCTTGGCCAAGGCTTGGCCACGGGTGAACGGGCTTCGGCCAATGCTTTCCAAGCAAAATAATAAACTCATACCTTGATCTTGAGCTTGGCATGTCCTTTCGTGGTCCTCCTCCGGGCCGGTATTCTCCTTTGGTTGAAGGCCTCGGCGGTGCGGCGGGCTTGGGTCCTCAATAACCCGGCTTGCGCGCCCGTGTGCGCCTACTGTAGCCATGGCAAAGGCTCGGCCGCGCACGCGCCTGCGCGCGGCCCACATTCGTTTCAGCGAGGTTCGCCGCATCCGGCCCGGCCGCGCGCGCGTCGCCCTCGCGCGCCTTCCGCCCAGGTCACTCAACCATGCGCGCGTAGGCGCCCGGCCGGACCTGTGTGCGCGCGCGTCTGACCATCGTCAGCTGGCCGTGCGCCCGCCTGGGCCCGGCCTTCTCTTGCTCGCGTGCGCTCTGCATGCCATTGTCCAGCGCACGGGCTGCCTGCGCTTGGCCCGCGTAGGATCAATCTTCTGGCCCTCGACATGGCCAGTCTATCGCGGGCGCCTGGCCTGCGCCCAAGCCAGCGCCCATGCTTGCTGTGCGCGCGCTTGCACACAGCCTGTGTCGCGCCCGGCCCTGCCGTGCCACCTGCACACGGCTGAAGCAGGGGCCGAGCGTCCGCGCGCGCTAGGCCTGATGGCGTGACACCAGGTGCGCTGGGCTGGTCGGGCGGGCGCGCTGGCGGGCGCACACGGGTGGGCTGCTGGTGCGTGGCACTGTAGCAGGCGAGGTTCTCTGGTCTGAATCTCGCCTGGGGCACTGTAGCTGGCGAGGTTCTTTGGCCTGAACCTCGCCAGGCCTGTCTACAAGTCTGGGCGTGCCTGGCACTGTAGCTGGCGAGGTTCTGTGGCCAGAACCTCGCCCAGCACACTGTAGCAGGCGAGGTTCTTTGGTCTGAACCTCGCCTGCAGCATGGGCCACAGCAGAATTTGGCCACGGCAAGGCTCGGGGCTGCGCACGGTGGTCTCGGCCTAGGTTGGGCATGCTCGGCCGAGACTTGGCATGCATGGCATGGGCCAACCATGGATGAGCATGGCCGAATGAAGGGCTTGGCCAAGGCTTTCCATGCAAAGTTGTTGGCCTCGGCTTGACCCTCCGTTGGCCTCTTCATGGCCCGATGCCCTCCTTGGTTGGCGGCGCTTGCGGGTGTCCTCAACATTCCCCCTCTCTTGAAGAATATTCTTGTCCTCAAGGATAAAGAGTAGATACCGCCGGGTCTTCTCATCATGGTCTTCCCACAAATCTCCTTCTCTTGGCCTTCTTCCCCAATAAATAAGCACTTGCCATCTCTTCCATTTCCTCCAAACTTCCCTTGGGTATAAGAGAAGCTCTATTTGGACGCCGTGCTCCACCCGATCAACCCCATGGTTGTTGTAGAAGGGCCTATGCTTCATGTCAAACATTTGAATATCCCTCTACTGTGATGCTTCATGGGTTGTACTCCTTATCATACTTTTGGCACCCTTAAGTGCCTCGTCATTGTCCTCCTCGGCCTCCTCCACTCCTCCCCTTGGGAGGTAGACAAGCTTGAACTCGAACTGTCGTAGTAATTCCCCAAATTTTTGTCGCCGAAGGTTCACCGTCTTCTCCCGCATGTTGGTCTTGCACTCATGGTCACAAATCAGCAGCTTGCTGCCGCTAAACATGGCACCAACATGGTCTTCTAGGCCTCTCACAATGCTTGAATTATCTTGAAGATAAATAGCCTGAGATTGAAGGGATACCTCAGCTTGAGTTGTGGTTGTGAGGGTTGCAGAATGTGCTGAAATTTCTGGGGTTACAGAATTTTCAGCTGACCTTTCATGCTCATGCTCGGCCACGGGCTGCTGGATTTCTTCTTCATGACCCTCTGCTGTGTACTCTGTTGCATTAGCAAATGGGAGTGGCTTTGGTGCTGCAAGATGGGTTCCAAAATCAGCCCTTTGTGTAGCCTCCGGATGCAAGGGAGCAAGGTTCTTGTTGCAGAAAATTTGAGTCACGATTTGGCTCTTTCGGCTCCTTCTCTTGAGGCTGTGGCTCTCCCATAGCACCCCTCCCATAGCCAGCAACACTTTGCTCCTTTCTCACCTCCATATCTCCTCTTCAGTCTTCAAGCTTTCGATCATGGAAAAGCTTCTTCTTGGGTTCTTTCATACTAGCATGGTTTGCCCCAAACTTCATGCACTTTCAGGCCTCCTCTAACTCCCTTTTTATCATTATTAATTGGCCCTCTCTCCACCTACTTTCCCCATAGCTATACTCCCCATGGTGAATACCATAGTTCCTTGCCTCATCACTTCCTCTTCCGATCATGATTCTTGGGACCTCTAACCTTCCACTCTTCTTGATATCGTCCCTCACATTTTTCATGTTTTGCCTTGGGCCTTCATCATCAACACTTCCTTCCTCATACCTCCCCCGGTGTTGCCATGAGACATATGACCTAAACATGGCTCCATGGGTCCTCCGATCCTCCTTTTCTTTTTCTCTTTCTCTCCCCCAACTCTCTATCTTATCTTCTCTTCCTTTTTCTTCTCTTTTCCTCACTTTTTTCTCCCTTCTTCTCTCTTCTTTTCTTCTTTCCTCTCTCATCCTCATGTACTCATCTTTCCTCTCTCTGTCTTCCCTATCCCTTGGATTCTTTCTAATCTTGGATAGGGTCTCATTTGCCCTCTTCAAACAAGCCTCACTCTCCTTCATGAGGTCAACTCCTTGCCGGCTAGTGTTTGAGGATGCACCGGACTTCATTGTTTCTTTTCTCCAATTGCCACTCTAATCCCCCTTTGGCCGTCACCCAAGGGATGATCCGACCCTCCTTTATACAAAACAAGAGATACACCACTTCATCGCCTCCGATTACAACAAGAGTTTACACAAGTAAGCCTCTCAACCCGTGAGTAACGTGTTGTTGCTCTACTTGCTCCCTATCCGGTGTAGTTAGGAGGGCACGAAGTACTACCAGTAGCCTCCCTCTTGTGCCGTCCCTCTATACTCTAACACCGAAGAGTTGGGTCAAATAGTACCGGGTACTACCAGTAGCCTTCCCGTTGGCACCATCCCTATGATGAGCAATCTAGACACAACCCGTCCTCTTTACAAAAAATATGCTCACTCCTCTTTTGCAAAAGTAAGAATATATTGCAGAATTTGAAGCACCAATTATAAGCAAGATAAGCTTCTAATGTATCCACCCACACTCTTTATCAAATAAGATATGTGCAATAAGCAATAAGTAGTGAACCTTACTTTCTTTCTAGAGTGTGCAATAAGTAAAACTTCTTAACCCAACCCAAATCTGAAATTTTCTTGAATTTATATGCGTTACCTCTTTGGAGAGATCTTCCCTCGGAAGTCTCTCAATGAAAGCAACCATTATTGAAGGGCGGCTCTCGGCCCCGAGTCGCCACACCAAGCCTTGCACCTTAGCTCCTTGTGGATGCCTCAAGATGTACGGATGCGGGCCGAACGAGTAACGCCGGTTGTATGCCGAGCACTTAGTAACCAAGGGAATCAAGGCAAGGGACGGGTCTACTGGCTGCAGCTTGACCCGACCCTTGTCTTGAATGAAAACAACTCAAGAACACAAGTAGATTTAGAGGAAAGCTTGAGGTGGTTTCTATTCCCAAAATGAAGCTACAAGCATAAATCTAGTGAAACTATGATGGGTTCTCACTAGCCCAAGTCCTTAGAGAAACTCTAGGTCCGAATACATAGGGACAAGTCCCTCCCAAGCCCTTAAGCCAAATACAAGTGAAAACACCCACTAGACAATGGTTCAAAAGTCCCCTAAGGATGTCCCTCTATGGCTTATTTATAGCCTTACAAGTCTTCATATGGATGCCCAAAAGGATGGCTAAGGCATGGCTTCATAGGGCCTAGGCATGGCCAAGGCCATGGTTGCTTGTAGCACAAGGCTGCACACTTGGCATGGTTGCTGCAGCAAGGTCCTTGGCAAGGCTGTGGCATGGGTTGGCAGCATGGCTGGCAAGACTGGCAGGGCTATGGCAAGCTGCAGGGCATGGCTGGGTGCTGACATGGCTGTGGCAGGGCTGCTGCAGTGGCTGGTAGGGCCATGGCATGGCTGCAGGGCATGGCTGGGCCAAGGCAGGGTGCTGGCAGGTCTGCAGGCCAAGGCTGAGGCTGGCATGGGCATGGCAAGGTTTTGGCAGGCCAATGGCAGGTGGCGGGGCATGGCTGCAGGACTAGGCATGGTGCTAGTAGGGCTGGCAGGGCCATGGACATGGCCTGGCAGGGCTGCAGGGCATGGCTGGCAGGCTGGGCAGCAGGCATGGCTGTGGCAAGGCCTTGGCAGGTGCTGGGCAGGGCCTGGCTGGCCTAGCCTGGGCGGCATGGGTGTGGAATGGCATGCCAGGCGCTGGGCAGGGGTCTGGCTAGCCTAGCCTGAGCAGCATGGGCGTGGCAGGGCATGGCAAGCGCTGGCTGGCCATGGCCTGGCATTGGGCAGGCCATGGCCTGGCCTTGGCAGGCCGCTGCAGGCGTCCAGCATGGGCGCGGCAGGGCTGGCCTGGCGCTGGGCGCGCGCAGGCCATCCTGCCGCGCGGTACGGCGGCCACGTGCGCAGGCGGGCGCGTGACGGGCGCGCGCAGGGGCGGGCACGGGCTGCGGCGAGGTTCGCTGTGCCGAACCTTGCCAGGTGCACTGGGCTAGTCAGGCAGGCGGGCTGGCGCGCATGCTGGCGGGTTGGCTGGTGCATGGCACTGTAACAGACGAGGTTCTCTGGTCTGAACCTCGCCTGGGGCAATGTAGCTGGCGAGGTTCTTTGGCCTGAACCTCGCCAGGCCTGTCTGCAAGTCTGGGCGCGCCTGGCACTGTAGCTGGCGAGTGTCTGTGGCCAGAACCTCGCCCGACACACTGTAGCAGGCGAGGTTCTTTGGCCTGAACCTCGCTCGCAGCATGGGCCGCAACAGGATTTGGCCGCAACAAGGCTCGGGGCTGTGCACGGTGGTCTCGGCTGAGGTTGGGCGTGCTCGGCCGAGACTTGGCATGCATGGCACGGGCCAACCATGGATGAGCATGGCCCAATGAAGGGCTTGGCCAAGGCTTTCTATGCAAAGTTGTTGGCCTCGGCTTGACCCTCTGTTGGCCTCTTCATAGCTCGATGCCCTCCTTGGTTGGCGGCGCTTGCGGGGGTCCTCAACAACGCAGCACGCGTGGCTAGTTGCTTTGTTTGGCTGGCGCGCTTGTCTGGTCGGGCATGCTTGGTTGGCTAGCGGCCGTTGTCTCGCACGCAAGGGTGTGCACGGTTGGTTGGCGCGCGCGTCTGGCCGGGCGCGCAAGCACTTGGTTGGCACCCATTATGTTGATGGGGTGAACTCTAGCGTGCGGGCTGGTCCTGCGCGCTGCTATCGGTGTTGTTGCGCACAGGCATTGGTCTTGGCCAGCGCATGTGCCTGATTGCCTTTGCCCCTTTTGGTCGCCTAAGGCTTGGTCAACCTCTAGGCTCATCAGTTGTCCGATTTGATCCTTGAGTATTGCTTGGACCTTGCCTGATTGATTGCCATGGCTCTGTGGTTTTGGGGGGGTTTCCATCAAATACCCAATCAAGCAAGTAAGAAACTAGGCTTGGTCTACTTGACCAGTCTAGATGTATGAGCTAGAGTATAAGACAAAGAAAGAGCAGCGCTTTGTTTTTGGAGTAGGAGACAGACTCTATCTCCATCCCAATTTCCTATGAAATCTAGGAAGTCTAGCCTCCATTGGCTATTTAAAGACCCCAACATCCTTTGCTTCACTGCCAACAGGGTTTTGCCGATCATTACCACTAGACCATCATCGATTCCTTTCATCTTCTCCTCTTGACTTTCAACGGTTTTGGCTCATGGTGCTTATCAAAGATTTCAATTGAGCGCTCGCCGGAGTCGTAGGCTCTAAAAAAAAATTGAATTTAATTAGACCTATAGTTTGGTTGCGCTCTTAAGACAAGTAATATAACCCTTTTTCTAGATTTATCAGTAAATTATAAGATTATTATATTAATAAATTTGAATCAAACTATTCATAATGCATGAATTTGATAACGACAATTTATTATTGAATATGATTAATTTTAAAATATTATGATGATACATGGTCGGAAATTTCGAACTCGTTCAATTTATTTCGATATTGCATGATTTTTTATATTTTGTTGAACTGAGATATGAATTGCATAATTATTTTGAACTCTCAACCTGATTACATTAAGGACCCCACCAATAAAGGTTAATACATTGGCACTTGATTATTCCTAAAAGGTTATGTAGTAAAAAGATAAGCAGCATACTGCAAGCAAGTATATGGTCCTAGAGACTTTGCTGCAAGATGATGTGCGACACATTGCAAGAAGATATGCAGTATCATAATCCTACCACAGAGAAAATATGGCTCATAGCTCATAGTTGACAAGATGAATCGATATTTGTTGGAGAAAAATGGATCCTTCATAATTGATCGTCCCGAACAAACTGTAAATAAGTCTTAAGCAAACTTATTTATTCGTCTGCGCTAGTTCCAATTTTGATTTGCCAGCTACTTGTTTCATGGCTTTAATTTGAAAAGGGATAAGTACAATGGGATTCAAGATCAAAAAAAATTAGTAATAGAATATGGATGGATAAAAATAAGATAGCAATTACGACCCAAGAAGTGATAAGTACTTGGGCATGGATTTGTAAACCTCCTATTTGCCAATAGAAATGTTGGCCTACTTCTACACCCGATAATACGCCTCAACGACCAATGGTTAACGGTGGCTCTGATGGGTGGTTTCGCTAGAATAGGTAATAATGATATCACCATTTTAGGAAATGATGCGGAGATGAGTACTGACATTGATCCATATTTATAAACGTAGTTATAATATAACTCATTTGTTTGTTCAAGAGACAAACTTTATTTGAACAATTGAGATCCAATTGACCCGAATTCTTAATTCATAAGTAAAACAGAGGATCTTGAGTACTATTCGAAATTCGGAAGAATTACATAGAGGGGCCATTGAGCAGCTCGAAAGAGCAAGGACTCGCTTATGGAAAAGTGGAAATAGAAGCAGAGGTGGAATATAACCAACTATACTGGGGTTTATTACTCATTGAATCGTACCAGTCTATACTGGGGTTTATTACTAATTGGTGAATATAACCAACTATCATTAAGAATTTCATCTTTGGACCAAAAACAAGCAAGAGGTGGAATACCACAAAGAGAAAGTGTACCTAATAAAAAAGTAGTTCTTGTAATTGGAACATAAAGGGTCTGAGGTTGATCATATATTTTTATTTGAATCTGTTATTTCAATGCAAAGGATGAAGAAAAAAAAGAAATATTGTCTGTCCAGAATAAACCTGCAGTTGTTTTTTCATCCTCAATATCCCTTTTGTTTAGAGGATCTTTTGTCTCATGGTAGCCTGCTTCCAGTCTCCTTACGAAACTTTCGTTATTGGGTTAGCCATACACTTCACATGTTTCTAGCGATTCACATGGCATCATCAAATGATACAAGTCTTGGATAAGAATCTACAACGCACTAGAACGCCCATTTTTGAAAAAAAATTGATTTATGAAACAAAATTTGAATTTTGAGAATGTGTAATATTTTGATAATGCTGCATATCTAGATTTAGTTTTGAACTTATAAATTCTATATGCTTATTTTCTATAAATAGTTATTTAAACTATTGCTTGATTAATCTGGTCAAAGTATTTATTACTTACTGAGTTGCCTAACTCATCATTCCATATCTTACATTTTTACAGATTTTGAGAACTAAGATGGTACGGGGTTTGCCTCCAGAGAGTGATTAGAGGCAAAATTTGATGTCTTTAAAATATAGATCAAGATTGACTAGAGTTTAATGTAAGATCTTTTGAATATTATTGATTCTTTAAGATATTAAAATTGGTTATATATATTTAAATTATAGTTTTGAATATTGGTTATTTAAATTATTTCATTATTTATTTATGATATCCATGTTGAGATGCCTTGCATGCTTATTAAAGAGAGTTTTCTATAAGCATGCAGCAGTTGGCACAACCTGGCTTGCGATTTCGGGTGGGACATGACGTTAGGTGATGCCATGAAGTAATTTAGGATAATGTTAGACTATATGAAGAGTCTCTAGAGCTTTGTTCGAACAAATAGAAAAATATAATCATCAAATAAGATAAAATAGAAAAATCAAGTTACATGGAATTATGCTAGATTATGTTTCAACATAGGATATGGTGTTGGTCTTGATGTGGTGCTTATTTGGCTAATAATTGAAAAAGGAAGCTTATTCCAAAGTAGATGGGGATTATCTATGAAACCTTGTTAAAAATTAATTTGTTTTAAAATATGTCAAGTATAATACGTGCATCATGTATGAGGTAGATAAAAATTTGAAATATCAAGTTAGTATATGACCAATTAAGCTAAAACTAGATATATTAATATATGTATAATGATATAAGAACTTAATCAAGTAATTGAGAATTGAAAAACAAATTATAATATTTATTAAAAAAAAATCCTCTCTAACATCCTAACAGTGCAATGATGTTATACATTTTCTATTTTAGGGAATCTTACTTTAGAAAGGAAGCATTGTCAAATTTCTTATAATTTCACCTATTTAAACGTATCCATAATTTTTAATACTTTTGATTCTAGTTTGACCCTTTGACGTCTTTGATGATAATTTTGCATATATTATGAACACATCTCCCCCACCTTTTAATCATAGGATTAGTAAACAAGCAAAACTAAATGTAAAGGCACTTCACATTGTTCGAGGATGGTTTCCATCAATATGAGTACATAGTTGAAGTGCCTCATTTTATATGCCTAGTCCCTAAGCATACAACTTTTTTTATCAAATTAAAATATTTAATCTACAAATATTCTAAAATGTCCTATGGCTTTTAGAAGAATTATCTTGCCCATTTTATTAGATGATCAACATCAAAAAAAAATCAAGATATTAGTTAATATTGACCAAAATGCAAAGCTTTGATCAATTTTAAATAAAAAATCTAAGATATTTTGATAATTTGGCCAATATGTCCTGATGGGAAGCAAAATGGATCGCCCTACTCCAGCGTGGAGCCACCCAATTTCGGCCGAGTAGACCTCAGAGCCGAGCAGGCCAGACCTCGATCCTGCTAAGAGCGAGGCCGAACTCAGACCCTGCCGAAAGCCGAGCCGACCTTGGCTAGAGGCCAGGCCGACCTCGAACCCCACCGAAGGCCGAGCCAACTTCGGCCCTATCAACATTGATCCCGTTGAAGATCCCACAGATCCTGAAAATCTATATTCAAACAATCTGGAAAGATATCTCTTGAATCCTCCATCCGCGGAATTGATCTCCGTGATTCGCGCCGCCTCCAGCTAATGGCCAGCCGATCATAGCTCGGCTCGAGATTTCAGATAACGGCTAATGACCAGCTGATCACAGCTCGCCCCGAGATTCAGATAACGGCCGAGACCCTCACGCTATAAAAAGGGAATAGGGAAAGACCCTCGGTAAGCCACAAGAGGCCATTGAAAGCACTCGTAAACTTTTTCTAAAAATTATGGATCAACACCAACTTAGCCATCGGAGGGCCTTCATCGGAATCCTTGGCCAAGGCTTCGTACAGGTACACCAATGCACAGGAGGTCAGCTTTCTTTCTCCATCTTGGCCGGCGGCTTCTCAGATTCCTCCAACGTGGTCACCCTCAGGCCAAATTTCAATCCAACATCTGGCGCTAGAGGAAGGGCCTAGTCGTGATCATGAGGTTGAGGAGTCAAGAAGCTTTTAATGCATCGAGGCGTCGAGCACCAACTCTCGGCAACTCGCTCCAAAGCCCACCCCCTACAGCACCGGCGGATCAAATTCCTCAGGTCCAGTTAGAATAGTTTAATATGCTCGTCTAGCAAGTTCAAACACTCACCGCAGCCGTTCAAGGCCTACAACAGGCAGTAGCCCAGCTTGCACCCCCTTCTCGCGGGCACGAGTCCTTAGGACGGCGCTCAAAACGTTATTCTCCGGCCAGGCAACGCACGATGGCCGACGAAAGGGAGCGTCACCACTACCGAAGCTCCTACCGAGCTTGATCCCTAAGCCAGGAGGGCTTGTCACGTAGCCATCACTCTGAGAGCCTGCGCTAAAGTTTGAAGCCCTGAGCACGAAAACAACCATCGAGGCAAGGTCCACTCCATGCTGACCTATAACAGGAGCCCCACCTATAGCTGAGCTCGACAGAAAAGTCGAGGAGTCGGAGCGACAAATTTAGGCACTCTGAGACCAAAGCCCAAAGCGCGATGCCGATCTCGAGTTCATAACTGAGTCTCTATTCCCTCGATGGATCGTTACAAGCCGATCCCCTCAAGATTTAAGATACCGCAAATCGAGTCGTATAATGGCTTGACACTCCAAGGAGCCACAGATGCCCTACTTTATAGGGCCTTCTTGGCAACCTTCCGCAAGGTAGCTCGTTCCTGATTTTTCGAGCTAAAGTCTGGCTCGGTTTTATCTTTTGAGCAGTGGGCAAGCAGTTTGCAACTCATTTTGCTGCTAGCCGGCGTCAGCATCGGACCTCCGATTTCCTCCTCGAAATCAAACAAAAGGAGGGAGAATCCTTAAAGGACTATATTGATCGCTTCACCTCGGCTACATGGGAGGTTCGCAATCTCGACCTGTCCATTGCCATGTTAGTGTTGAAGACTGCTGCTCGATCCTACGAGTTTGTCTTCTCCATCGAGAAGAACTTCCCCCAACTTTGCAGAGATGCTGGTCCGAGCTCGAAAGTATGCCAAGGCTGAGGAAGCCATGGCCTTGCGGCGGGAGGCAGCCGAATGACCTTCCAAGATGCAGAAGAAGTGTCATAAGGAGGGCTAAAGTTGCAGGGCTAAAGTTGGCAAAAGAGCTCAACGTCCGCCGCCTGAAGGTCTTCCACGACTGCCAGCTAGTGGTGAGCCAAGTCCTGGGGGATTTCGAAGCTCGAAAGTCGTCAATGATGAAATACCTCCAAAAGGTACGGGGCATGATTTCAACTTTGAACAACTTCGATATTCAACACATTTTTCGGTCGAAGAATGTGATAGCTAACCCGCTATCAAAGCTAGCGATGTCCAGTTTGGCCAAGCTCCCGAAGACCACTTTCCTCGAGTATCTAAAGGCACCAAGCACGATCCTGAACCAATCCTATGCACAGAAACCGAGCTGAGCTGGATGGACCCTCTTATTAACTTCCTACAAAATGGTGTCCTCCCTGTGGATAAGCTTGAAGCCCGACGAATTGAGCGCCAAGCAACTTGGTACCTCATGTACGGGGTAAGCTGTACCACCAGTCGTTCACATCACCACTCCTCAGAGGCCGACTACGCGATGCGGGAGGTGCACGAAGAAATCTATAGAAGCCATCAAAGATGCAGAGCCTTGGCACATAAGATTCTGTGGCAAGGATGCTATTGGCCTACACTACAAAAGGACATGACCGATTTCATTCGAAGATGCGATCGATGCCAACACCATGCCAATGATGCCCCGGCCTAAGCTCGGGGCGCCCTGCAATGTCGACTGCGAGTCGAAGAGACTCCCTCGATCGTAGGCAATGACGCTTCGGCCAGAGCTCGGGGGCCCTGCAGTGTCGACCGCGAGCCGAAGAGGCTCCCTCGACCGCAGAAACAATGATGCCCCAGCCAGAGCTCGGGGCGTCCTGCAGTATCGACTGTGAGCCAAAGAGGCTTCCTCGACCGCAGGAATTGCGAGCCAAAGAGGTTCGACCACAGACAATGACACCCCAGCCCGAGCTCATAGCGCCATGCAGGGTCGACCACGAGCCGAAGAGGCTCCCTCGACCGTAGGCAATGACATCCCGGCCCGAGCTCGGGGCGCTCTATAGTGTCGACCGCGAGCCGAAGAGGCTCCCTCGATTGTAGGCAATGACGCCCCGGCTAGAGCTTCGGAGGTCCTGCAGTGTCGACCGCGAGCCAAAGAGGCTTCCTCGACCGTAGGAGCAATAACGCCCCAGCTAGAGCTTCGGAGGTCCTGTAGTGTCGACCGTGAGTCGAAGAGGCTCTCTCGACCATATAAACAATGATGCCCCGGATAGAGCTCGAGGCGCCCTTCACTATCGACCGAGAGCCAAAGAGGCTCCCTCGACCGCAGGAACAATGACACCCTGGCCCGAGCTTGGGGCGCCCTGGAGTGTCGATCGCAAGCCGAAGAGGCTCCCTCGACTGCAGGAGCAATGACGCCCTGGCCAGAGCTTAGAGTGCTCTGCAGTGTCGACTGTGAGCCGAAGAGGCTCCCTCGACCGCAGGAGCAATAATGCCCCGGCCAGAGCTCGGAGCATCCTGCAGTGTCGACCGCGAGCCAAGGAGGCTTCCTCGACCGCAGAAACAATGACGCCCCGACCAGAGCTCGGGGCGCCCTGTAGTGTCGACCGTGAGCCGAAGGGGCTCCCTCGACTGCAGGAACATGCAATGACGCCCCGGCCTGAGCTCGAGGCATTATGCAGTTCGAATTCTGTTAACCGAGCACAAAAATCCAACACAAGACACAAAGCAAGACTAGCTCAAACACTTAGCAAAACTTTAAAATAAAAAATGCTAGAAAATGTGTACTTCATTGATATTAAAAGGCCAAAGGCCGAGTACAAAAAGTGCCGACCTTGAGGTCGGATTGAATGCAAAAATGATCGACTACAAAAAGGCCTAAGTGGCCGACCTTACTAGTATGACAAGAAATGAAAAAGAAAACAAGTAAAAAGGGCAAAGCTTGGGCGGCTTGGGCAGTCTCAGTCCCGACCTCGGCAGCGGCTTTAGTTCTAACCTCAGAAGCTCCCTCAGCAGATCTTTCTGGATCGCGGTGCTAAAGGCCGAGGTCATCATGGTGGCCGCCTCGAGGGGCAGGGCATTGATGATTGGCCCCTCGCATACCATCAGGTAATACCTCGAAAGGAGCG
>NW_024069260.1:0-56850 GCF_009389715.1 Phoenix dactylifera
TGCGATGATCTCCGGGGTGAGTCTAGACTGTGTCGAGGAAATCTCGTTCACTTTTTCCTGGATGGTGTCAAGCTTGAAGATCAACGCATTAGCTAGCCGCTCTGCACCCTGACTCTGGTTGCCTAACTCATGTCTGATGCTGTCTCGCATCTTTCTTGTGTCGTCCTTGACGTCATTTATGTTCCAGTATTGAGCTTGAACTAGGCTTCGAATATTGAATATTTCCTCCTTTAGGTTTGCAACCATCTCTATCACGGCTGCTAAGGAGGGAACTAGCTCGGTGGAGGGAGCACTCTGAGGACCTCGGAGCTCCCTCAGTAGATCATCTCTCAGTTCCCTCACTATCTCCTGCCGCAACTCTCGGAGCTGCTCAGAAGATATCCGAACCTCCACGGGCTGCTGCTGAGAAGGTGGGGCAGTGGAGGTGGAGGGCTCAGTATAGGTAGGAGCAGAGGTGGAAGGAAAGGTGGGAGGAGCTATGTCATGGTCCTGATCATGATCGGGACTAGGTGAGTGATGAGTGGTAGGGTCAGAAGGTGTGGATGTGGATGTGGATGGTTTCCGTACCCAGACTCCCCCAACTCTATGGAAATCCATTCGATGGAAGGTCCCCTCACCCATGCGATCTGTAAAGCGCAGTGAGCGAGAGGGTTCCCCCTCAGGAATAGGGACCTCTAACTTCCTAAATATAAGGGTGAATAGCATGCCATATGGAAGGCTGATGTTGCCCATATAGACAACCCAAGAGGGGGGGGGGTGAATTGGGTTTTAAAATAATTATTGCAATTAAAAGCTTTGTGAGTAACTAATTAAAACTTTTGCGAGTGGATTAATTAGTTGCTATATGCAGTGGATGAAGGGAAAGTAAGAGAACAAGAAGCAATCACAAACACAAGCAATTTTATAGTGGTTCGGAGCTAACCCTTGCTCCTACGTCCACTCCCCAAGCTTCACTTGGGAATTCACTATAATTCCTCGGATTACAGCCGGTTGTTTTACAAGCTCACAACCCAACTTGTTGTTTTACGAGATCACAACGAACTCGGTCGGTTTTCACAAGCTCACCGACTAGAACCACCCGATTGTTTTTCCGGGATCACAATCAAACCCTTACACCGTTGGTTTTAACCTAGGCTCACCAACGAACCTTAACACCCTTGATTCAATCTCCTGATTGAATCAAGTAAGAAACAAATGGTTTGAAAACAAACAGAAAAAGAAAGCTTCTCAAAAGCGTATTTAAAACAATTTAAGCAAGGAAGAGTAAGAAGCCCTCAAACTGATTTTGGAGATGGAGGAAGGGGCTTTTCAAACTCTTTGACTCCTCTTGAATTTGAAGTAGACTTGCTATCTGGAGGAGAGCCTTGAATGTGAGGAAGAGAGTTGGTGAGTCGACTTCAATGCACTTCTTCCTTCTTTTTCGTGTAATCACTCTAGAGAGCTTTTGGTTGGTGGAAATTCCTTTTGCTTTGAATGGAGTCTCTCTTTCTTACTCTATTACTATTCACTTAGGCTATTTAAGCCATTCTCCAAGAGAAATAGCCGTTAGACACATCTTTCTAGCCGTTCTGCACATTCTGCAACTCCTGACAATGTTTCTGTTGGGATCGGAGTCGACTCGCGCGATCTGGAGTCGACTCGCCTGTTGCAGGAGTCGACTCATGTTTTTCTGGAGATGGCTCGGCAACTGTTCTGGATTTGAATTAAAGTGCTGTCTTGACTTGGAGTCGACTCGACTGAACTCGGAGTCAACTCCCCAATGTCTGGAGCTGACCCGACACTTTTGGAGACGACTCGTTCTAAGGAATCTAAAGATCTTTCTTTCAAGTTTGCTCACTCGAGTCAACTCGGATATTCTGGGAGTCGACTCGGCACTCAGAGCCCGAAATCCCGATCTTCTGTCTGTTGACCTATGCTGTCTCGGAGTCGACTCGAACTGTCTCGGAGTCAACTCGGCTCTCAGAGACGAAAATACAGTCTTCTGTCTTTGGGGTTGCGCTGCCTTGGAGTCGACTCGAACTTTGCGGGAGTCGACTCGGCTCTCAGAGATGAAAAATACAGTCTTCTGTCTTTGGGGTTGCGCTGCCTTGGAGTTGACTCGGACTTTGCGGGAGTCGACTCAGCTCTCAGACATCGAAGTTGGCTCTCTGACTTTTAGCCTTGCATTTCTCTGGGAGTCGTCTCTTGCTTCCTTAGGAGTCGACCTGCTAATCATCGGAGTCGACCTGCTAATCATCGGAGTCGACTCGAGTTCTTCGGGAGTCGACTCGGCTCTCAGAGTCCAAAATAGCTTCTCTGTGTTTCTTTCTGTTACTCCCTGGAGTCGACTCGTACTACCCTGGAGTCGACTCGGCAAGTATTGGAGTCGACTCGAATTCTTCAGGAGTCGACTCGTTGACAGGTTCTGAGATGAATCTTTCTGTCCGGCTGTCTGTTCTCAGTCGGAGTCGACTCGTAATGTAAGGAGTCGACTCGAGCTTGTGCCAGTGCTTCTGATACTCTTGGAGTCGACTCGTAATCTCTCGGAGTCGACTCGAGACTCAGACTTTGGTTCAAATTGAATTCCTTACTTATCCAAAATGTATTGAACCAAAGCTTGAGACACTTAACCATAAGTTTACACGTATTTGACTGAAACACTAGATTGAATTCATTAGTATAACATAAGATATACTCAAATGCTTTGAGCTCATCAAAATCAAATAGGGTTATAATCAATCACTCCACAATCTTCCCCTTTTTGATGATGACAAAACATTGAGTATTTGTAAAGTGAATTGCTCAACCAAAAAGGAGATGAATTCAAGTGTCTAGTCATTTAATTTATCCAAAACTGAAGGGTGTGAAACAGTAAATTCTAAAGTTAAAGCTCCTCCTTTCATTTGGAATTATATAAGCCTTCATGTCATGCAATCAATTGTTTGGCTTATATATATTTAATGAGTTTGCTTTCTTAAGATTTCAGATTCTCCCCCTCAACACATGCATTCAACTTTGTTTAGATTCTCTGAATTTTCTTTTAGTGTATTGAAGCTTTTGAACTTAAAGTTTTGGTTTTTAGAAGGAAAATCTGCCAATTTGTTCTTGAGTATGATTCAACTAATCTCCGAATATCCCTTGAATAGATTCTGGAGATTACTCCTTTAGGAGCTCCAACAGAGAGATAATGAGCCTCGAGGTATCGAATCCACTTAGAACAAATTATTTTATGTTTTAAAAGTTTTTTTTTTTACTGATTCCCTTTACATGTCTATTCAATATATTTTCTTCCTCTTTTTGTCATCATAGCAAAAAGGAATAGCACATCATAAAAGCAATTATAGTTCAAATTTGCACAATTTGGAAGAGAAATGTCTACTCATTGTATTGATGTAAATTTAAGTACAATTGTAGATACATCAAAAGTATAGCAGTAAGTACATATCAAGAAGAAAAAGCACGCTACACTAGGATTTCTTCGTGATGGAGGATGTGGCTCCCTTGCTCAGTCTAGTGTGTTGCATAATCAAACTGATCCCTTCTGAAATATTTCCTAGCTGCTTTATGATCTCCGAGGTGGCCCTACTCTGGATCGAGGTAAGCTCAGTCAGATTCTCCTGGAGGATATCCAACTTGAAGATCAGTACATTGGATAGCCGTTCGGCACCCTGATTCTGGCTGCCTAGCTCCTGTCGGATGTCTTCTCGCATCTTTCTTGTATTACTCGTGACATCGCTCATATTTGAAAATTGGGCTTGAATTAGGCTTCTTACATTGTAAATTTCTTCCCTCAGATGAGCCATCATCTCGGTCACGGCTGCCAATGATGGAACCAGCGCAGTGGAGGGAGCAGTCACTGGACCTCGGAGCTCCCTCAGTAGGTCGTCCCGTAGCTCCCTCACGATCTCCTGCCGCAACTCCCGGAGCTGCTCAGGAGATATCCGGACCTCCAGTGGCTGAGAAGGTGGTGCAGTGGAGGGTCCGGCTGAGGTAGATGGTGCTGAAGTGGAGGGATAGGTGGGAAAATCTGAGTCATGATCAGGGCTAGGGGAGTGTCGAGTAGTAGGGTCAGAAGGTGTGGAAGTGGATGGTTTCCGGACCCAGACTCCCTCAACCTTATGGAATCCCATCCTGTGCAGAGTCCCCTCACCCATGCGATCTGTGTATCGCAGTGAGCGAGAGGGTTCTCCCTCAGAAATGGGGACCTCTAACTCCCTAAAGATCAAGGTATACAACATCCCATAGGGAAGACTGAGCCTAGGTTTGTCTAGAGGCTCACATAGGTATTTGTAGATGAGTTTTGGAAAGTTGATTGGAGTATCTTGAAGAATGTAGAACATCAGGGCTAGGTCCCTCTCAGATACAAAATCAAAACGGCCTGTCTTGGGGAAGAGGGTCTTAGATATGATACTTAAGAGGAGCCGCATTTCAGCTGATAGCTGATTTGTAGACACCTCTTCTAGGGGGGACTGAGGTGGACTCTCTAGTATGGCCGTAAGGGCCTCAGTCCTATCCGTGGGGTGAGAGAGAGACACTCCTACTTGGGGAAGATGGAGGACTTGAGCAATGAAGTCCTCCGAAATAAATATAGGGACTCCCGCTACAGTTCCCTGAATACCACCATTACCCCTAGCTACAGTACCGTAGAATTCCCTAACTAACCCCGGGTAAGTAGGGAGATCTAGGGAACAAAACCTTTCTAACCCTTGAGCCCTTAACCTATGCCCTAGGGTAAATCCTTCCCGGGAGAGGAAGTCAAAGTTGACGTATCTCCCGGTGGAGACCGCCTTCCCGGCGCACGGGCGCGAGGGAACCGGCCTCGGCGGGGAAGGAACCGGAGGTTGTGGCCTCATGGGTTCATTCCGAGCCTTTGACTGTCGCTCGGTGCCGCTCGCGGAATGGGGCCTTTTCTGGCTCGGGACAACAGATTTCCGAGGCATCCTAGACCTAAGGAGGGGGAAAGGACACGAGGAACGGAGGGAAACTCGACGGAAATGCCCTAACAAAGGTCGGAGACGAGGTCAGAGACAACTCTAGGTTTTTGAACAGTGGCAGCGGTGAATAGAAGTGTTGATTGAACGCTTCGATTAGGGTTAAAACATCGGATTTCCGACCTCGAGTCGACTCCAGTAAGTTGTGAGTCGACTCGACCTCGAGTCGACTCCAAAATATGCGCGAGTCGACTCCCCTCATGAGCCGAATCTAAAATGTATCCGAGTCGACTCGAACTCTGGCACGCACTCATAAATCATGTTATTTTCGTGCCAAAGAAGGGATAATCAAAAACTTTGTGATCTGATTTGATGATCATAGATGAGAAACTCTATATTTAACACAAGCTAATCATCAAAATCAATGAATCAGAAGAGAATATCACTAGGATGGATCAATCACTCCTAATCCTCTCCTAAGTACACAGAATCGCTCTTCACTCAGGGGTTTTGTGAAGATGTCAGCTAGTTGATTATCAGTGCAAACAAATTGAAGTGTCACATCACCATTCAGTACATGATCTCTTATGAAGTGATGTCTTATCTCAATGTGTTTGGTTCTTGAGTGCTGAATTGGATTCTTAGTTAGGTTAATAGCACTTATATTGTCCCAGTTAATGGAAATTTTATCTTGTTTAATTCCATAATCTTTAAGTTGTTGTTTAATCCACAAGATTTGAGCACAACAACTCTCGGCAGCAACATATTCGGCTTCCGCCGTAGATAGTGCGACCGAGTTTTATTTCTTGCTAAACCAAGAGATTAAATTTTCTCCTAAGAATTGACATGACCCGCTGGTGCTTTTTCTATCAAGTTTACAATCAGCAAAATCTGAATCTGTATACCCTATTAAGTTTATGCTAGATTCTCTAGAGTACCATAAACCTATATTTTTTGTTCCTATTAGGTATTTAAAGATTCTCTTAACTGCAATTAAATGTGATTCCTTAGGATTAGATTGATATCTAGCACACATGCATACACTAAACATGATATCAGGTCTACTTGCAGTGAGATATAATAAGGATCCTATCATACCTCTATACATCTTATGATCTACTGATTTACCTGATTCATCTTGGTCTAGTTTGCATGATGAACTCATGGGTGTGCTGATTGACTTGTTTCCTTCCATATCAAACTTCTTAAGCATCTCCTTGATGTATTTAGTTTGATTGATGAAGATCCCTTCTTCAGATTGTTTGATTTGGAGCCCGAGGAAATAGTTCAGCTCTCCCATCATGCTCATTTCAAATTCACTCTGCATCAAGTCAGCAAATTCTTCGCAGAGGCGATTGTTAGTAGTACCGAAAATAATATCATCAACATAAATCTGCACTACTAACATTTCTTTATTTTTCTTCTTTAAAAACAGTGTCGTATCTACATTTCCTCTAGAGAACTCATGATCTAGTAGAAATTTGCTAAGTCTTTCATACCATGCTCTAGGTGCTTGTTTCAAACCATAAAGTGCTTTGTTTAATTTATACACATGATTGGGGTATTGATGATTTTCAAAACTAGGAGGTTGTTCTACATACACCTCCTCATTAATGTACCCATTCAAAAAGGCACTTTTTACATCCATTTGAAATAATTTGAAATCTTTAGAGCATGCAAATGCTAGTAACAATCTAATTGCCTCAAGTCTAGCTACAGGAGCAAAAATTTCATCAAAGTCTATACCTTCTTCTTGATTATAGCCCTTTGCTACTAGTCTAGCCTTGTTCCTAATTACAATTTTATTTTCATCAAGTTTATTTTTATATATCCATTTGGTACCTATTATTGAATATTCAGAGGGTCGTTCAACTAGGTTCCATACCTTGTTTCTAGTAAATTGGTTTAGTTCTTCTTGCATTGCATTTATCCAATTTACATCCTTTTCAGCTTCTTCTATGTGTTTAGGTTCAAAATATGAGACAAATGCTAGATGATTATTTAAGTTCCTAAGAGATGCTCTAGTCCTAACAGGTTGAGATGGATCATCTAAAATTAATTCCTTTGGATGCCCATGAGCATACCTCCAAGCCTTAGTCAGCCCATGATCCACAATTGCCTCTTGGCTTGATGATGCATTTCCAATTAGTTTTTGTTCATCTTCTTGTAATGTCATCTCATCAATCTTTTCTTCAAGAATTTCAGCATCATCATCAAGAACAACTCTCTTGCTGGAAGAGATATCATTAGTATCATCAAACACAACATGTATAGACTCTTCAATAACAAGGATTCTTTTATTAAAAACTCTATAGGCTTTACTTGTTGTAGAATACCCCAAAAATATACCCTCATCAGATTTAGAATCAAATTTACCTAAGTTATCCTTTCCATTATTATGAATGAAATACCTACATCCAAAAACATGAAAATAGTTTACTTTGGGCTTTCTATTTTTCCAAAGTTCATAAGGTGTTTTCTTTATAATGGATCTCAATAAAACTCTATTTAATATATGACATGATGTATTAATGGCTTCTCTACAAAAATACTTAGGGAGGTTACTTTCACATAGCATGGTTCTAGCCATTTCCTCTAGGGTTCTATTCTTCCTTTCTACAACTCCATTTTATTGTGGTGTCCTAGGTGCAGAAAAATTATGAGTTATCCCCTTTTTACTACAAAATTCATCAAATAGATGATTTTCAAATTCCGTTCCATGGTCACTTCTAATAGCTATGACTGAAGCATCTCTAGCATTAGTTACTTTGTTGCCCAGATAGACAACCCAAGAGGGGGGGGGGGGTGAATTGGGTTTTAAAATAATTTGAATAATTAAAACGATGTGGTTGACTAATTAAAAACTATTGCAAGTTATTTAATTAATGCTAAGTGCTGTGAGTGATGTGAGGGGAAGAAGAAGAGAGACAATCAAACACAAACACAAGGTTTTATAGTGGTTCGGAGCTAACCCTTGCTCCTACGTCCACTCCCCAAGTCTCACTTGGGAATTCACTATAACCCCCTTGGATTACAGCCGGTTGTTTTCCAAGCTCACAACCAAACTTGTTGTTTTACGAGCTCACAACGAACTCGGTCGGTTTTCCCAGGCTCACCGACTAGAACCGCCCCGATTGTTTTCCCGGGATCACAATCAAACCCTTACACACGTTGGTTTTAACTCGGCTCACCAACCAACCTCAATCCCCTTGATTCAATCCCCGATTGAACCAAGTAAATACAAGTTGTAGAAAGAAAACAGAAAATGAGCTTCTCAAAAAGCAGATGAAAACAATATGAACAATAAATGAAGTTAAGAAGCCTCAAACGCTTTTAGATTGGAAATGAGGAATGGCTTCTTAAACTTCTGGTCTCCTCTTGAAAGAGTAGTCGACTTGAATGCAGGAGAAGGAGGCTTTAATTGCTGGGAAGATGTAGTTGGAAGCAGTAAATGCAGATCTTCCTCTTTTTCGTTGAAGAGCACGTTGCAGAGCTTGAATGCTTGATTAGTTGGAGTGGAATGGTTGTTCTCTGCCTTGCTACAGTCCTCTGTGGCTATTTAAGCCAACCCCCACGGAAACTAGCCGTTAGAGTGCTTTTTCTGCCCGTTCTGAACACTCTGCGCAGCCTGACAATATGACCGTTGGTGGGTTGGAGTCGACTCGCGCGATCAGGAGTCGACTCGGCTGTAGCGGGAGTCGACTCAAGCTTTTCCGGAGTCGACTCGGCAACTATTCCAAATTTGAATTAAAGTTGCCTTCACGACTGGGAGTCGACTCGTCTTGACCTGGAGTCGACTCGCCAACTTCTGGAGCTGACTTGGCAATTTTGGAGTCGGCTCATCCACTGAAGTCCGTGGATCCAATTTTGAATTTTGTCCACTCGAGTCGACTCGACTGTCCTGGGAGTCGACTCGAATCTCAGAGCCCGAACTCCCGATCCTCTGTCTTTTGGCTCGTCCAGTCTTGGAGTCGACTCGAATTTCCTCGGAGTCGACTCGGCTCTCAGTTTCCGAAACTTGGTCTTCTGCCTTTTGATGTGAAGCTGTCTTGGAGTCGACTCGAGATGTCTGGGAGTCGACTCGAATCTCAGAGGCAGTAACTTGATCTTCTGTCTGTTGATGATCGCGGAGTCTCGGAGTCGACTCGCGTACTGCGGGAGTCGACTCGAATCTCAGAGTCCCAAAAATGCTCTCTGACTTTTTCTTTGTGTTCCGCTGAGAGTCGACTCATGCTTTCTTTGGAGTCGACTTGCCACCTATCGGAGTCGACTCGCGTTCCACTGGAGTCGACTCGAATCTCAGACCCGAAAACTGTTCTCTGACTTTTCTGCCTGTGACTGCTTGGAGTCGACTCTTACTTCCTTGGAGTCGACTCGGTGAACATCGGAGTCGACTCGCGCACTTCGGGAGTCGACTTGCTGACAGGTTCTGAGTTGAAGCTTTCTGTCCTTCTGTCTGTTCTCAGTCGGAGTCGACTCGTACTTATCTGGAGTCGACTCGAGCTCGTGCCAGTGAACTTGATACGCTTGGAGTCGACTCGTGATACTCGGGAGTCGACTCGAGTCTCAGACATTGGTTCAAACAGACTCCTTAACTTATCCAAAAATTATGAACCAAGTCTTGGGACACTTAGACAGGATTTTCACTGAAACACTCAATTGAATTCATTAGTAATCAAAAGATATACTCAAATGCTTTGAGCTCATCAAAATCAAATGGGGTTTTAATCAATCACTCCACAATCTCCCCCTTTTTGATGATGACAAAACTTTGAGTATATGTAAAATGAATTGCTCAATAAATAATGAAATAAAATCCATAAATGAATTCAAATGTCTGGTAATTCAATTTATCCAAGCTTGAAAGGAGTGAAACAATAAATTTCGGAGTTAAAGCTCCCCCTTTCATTTGGAATTATATAAGCCTTCATATTATGCAATCAATTGTTTGGCTTATATGTCATTAATGATTTAGTTTGATTAAAATTCAGATTCTCCCCCTCAACATATGCATTCAACTATGTTTTGATTCTCTGAATTTCCTTTTAATGCTTTGAAGTTTTTGAACTGAATTTTTTGTATTTAGAGGGAAAATCTGTCAATTTGTTCTTGTGTAGGATTCAGCTAATCTCCAAATATTCCTTGAATAGATTCTGGAGATTACTCCATTAGGAGCCCCAAAAGAGAGATAATGAGCCTCGAGGTACTGAATCCATTTAGAACAAATTTGTGTGTTTTTAAGAGTTTTATGTTTTTATTGATTTCCATTGATTTCTTTTACATATTTCGCCCCTTTTACATACTTTATACATATTTCTCCCCTTTTTTTTTACATATTTTATTTCTCCCCCTTTTTGTCATCATATCAAAAAGGAGGTAATCACACACAATCAATGCCACAACCAATCATCAAATGGCACATAATTGAAGATAAAATGTCTACTCATTGTATTGATATGAATGTGAATACATGTGAGAATACAATAAGTAAAGTAAAACAAGACAAAACACAAAAACATCTATGGCCTCCTCGAGGATGAGGCACCTCCTCTCGAGGATGTGGGTCCTCCTCTCGTGGATGTGGCTCCTCCTCTCAATCGGCTCTGCTCCATGAGGAGGGTGACTGCATCTGTAACATGGCCAAGCTGCGTGATAATAGACGTAGTGGCTCTGCTATGTGTAGTGGAGAGCTCAGTCACCGACGTCTGAAGCCCAGTCACCGACGTCTGAAGTGCGTCCAGCTTGTCGATGAGTACATTCGACAAGCGCTCGGCCCCCTCGGTGGTGGTGTGCATGTCACGACCTATGTCCTCTCGCATCTGTCGAGTGGTGCTCGTGACCTCACTCATGCTGTGGAATTGGGCCTGGACCAAACTCCGGACATTGTAGATCTCTTCCCGTTCATGAGCCGTCATGTCAGTCACGGCTGTCAAGGAAGGGACCAACTGAGAAGATACGGGTGCAGGAGTGGGAGCAGGCACCGCACCTCGGAGCTCCCGAAGCAGCTCATCCCTCACATCTCTGACTATCTCCTATCGCAGCTCCCGGAGCTGCTCAGGATCAATCCGGACCTCCATGGATGGTGGAGCCGAGGAGGAAGGTCCGGCGGAGGTGGTAGGAGCAGGAGGAGTGGATGGAAGGTCTGGATGGTCTGGAAGGTCTGGGTAGTCTGAATCGGGCTTAGGACTGGGTGAAGGTCTGGTGGTCTGAGCGGTGAGGGTAGACTTCCTAACCCATACCCCCTCTCTCTTCCGAAACCCCATCCTGTGTAGGGTCCCCGCACGCGTGCGATCAGTCCATCGCAAAGCGCGAAAGGGCTCCCCTTCAGGAATGGGAACCTCGTACTCCCTAAAAAGAAGGGTGAAAATCATGCCGTATGGGAGGGTGAGCCTAGGTCTATCTAGGGGCTCACACATATACCTATAGATGAGCTTAGGGAAGTTGATTGGGGTGTCCTGAAGGATATAGAACATAAGAGCTAGGTCTCTCTCATTTACAAAATCAAATCTCCCTGTCTTAGGGAAGATGGACCTAGACAAAATACTCAAGAGGATCCGCACCTCAATCGGTAGTGAGCTCGCGGATACCTCGTCTAGAGGTGACTGGGGTGGATGTCCTAGAACGGCCGTAAGGGCCTCAACCCTATCCTCAGGGTGTGCGGGAGCCACCCCTGCTAATGGAAGGTGGAGGATGTGGGCAATAAGATCCTCCGTGACACGCAAAGGGACACCGGCTACTGTGCCCTCGATACCTCCATCTCCCCGATGGACGGTACCATAGAACTCTCTAATAAGGCCCGGGTAAGTGGGGAGGTCCAGTGTAAGGAAGTGCTCTAGGCCCTGGGCCCTAAGTCTATCACCTATGGTGAACCCTTCCCGGGAGAGGAAGTCGAAATCGACATACCTCTCGGTGGAGACGACCTTCCCGGCCAATGGCCTCGCGGGAACCGCCCTAGGCGGGGAACGAGCCGGAGGTGGTTGCCTCGCGGGATCGTGCCGCGCCTTGGAGCGCCGCTCGGGACCGGCCTCGGGTCGGGACCTCTTCCTAACTACGGTCTTACGCGGCATTTTGACCTAAACTGAGAGGAAAAACCAAGAGGACGGTGAAGGACCGACGGAAAAGACTCGGAACCGACCGGGAATGACCTAGGAAGGGAGGAGAACTCAATGTCCGGCGAAGAATCGACGGGAAAATGGCTTGGAGACGATCGGGGACGACCTAGGAGTCGGCTCTAGGGCTTTTTGAACAGTGGCGGCTTGAAAGAAAAGTGTTTTCGAAACGACAAATCTAGGGTTAAAAAGTCGGATCCCGACTGCGAGTCGACTCCACTGAGTCGCGAGTCGACTCGACCTCGAGTCGACTCCAGAATATGCGCGAGTCGACTCTCCTTATGCGCCTGTGGACCTCGAGTCGACTCCCGACAGTATGCGAGTCGACTCCCCCTCTGCTGCCATCTTTGCGAGTCGACTCCCGCCAATGCGCGAGTCGACTCCCCCTTAGGAGCCGGCTCTGAAACTTACTCGAATCGTCTCTAACTTTGGCACGCACCTAAAACTCATGCTATAATCGTGCCGAATGACGAAAAATCACTTAATTAAGATCTGATTTGATGATCATTGGAAAGAAAACCTATTTTTAACCACATTGTAATCATCAAAATCAATGTATCTAGTGGAACCACTAGGATGGATCAATCACTCCTAATCCCCTCCTAAGCACACTAAACCTCTCTTCACTTAGGGGTTTTGTAAAAATATCTGCTAATTGATTATCAGTACAAACAAATTGGAGTGTCACATCACCATTCAATACATGATCTCTTATGAAGTGATGTCTTATCTCAATGTGTTTAGTTCTTGAATGTTGAATTGGATTTTTAGTTAGGTTTATGGCACTTGTATTATCACAATTAATGAAAATTTTATCTTGTTTAATGCCATAATCTTCTAATTGTTGTTTAATCCATAAGATTTGAGCACAACAACTCCCGGCTGCAACATATTCAGCTTCTGCAGTGGATAATGCAACCGAGTTTTGTTTCTTGCTAAACCATGAGATAAGGTTTTCTCCTAGAAATTGACACGACCCGCTGGTACTTTTTCTATCAAGCTTACATCCAGCGAAGTCTGAATCTGTGTACCCTATTAAGTTTAGGCTAGATTCTTTAGAGTACCATAGCCCTATGTTCTTAGTTCCTATTAAGTATTTAAAAATTCTCTTAACTGCAACTAGATGTGATTCTTTAGGATTAGCCTGATATCTAGCACACATGCACACACTAAACATAATATCAGGTCTACTTGCAGTACGATACAGTAAAGATCCTATCATACCTCTATAAAGTTTTTGATCTACAGATTTACCTGATTCATCTTGGTCTAACTTGCATGATGAGCTCATGGGGGTGCTGATTGACTTGTTTCCCTCCATGTCAAACTTCTTGAGCATCTCCTTGATATATTTGGCTTGATTGATGAAGATGCCTCCTTCAGACTGTTTGATTTGAAGCCCGAGAAAGTAGTTCAGCTCTCCCATCATGCTCATCTCAAACTCACTCTGCATCAAATCAGCAAATTCCTCGCAGAGGCGATTGTTAGTAGCACCGAAAATGATATCATCAACATAAATCTGTACTAATAACATATCCTTATTTTGCTTTTTCAGAAATCGTGTTGTATCTACATTTCCCTTAGAGAATTCATGTTCTAATAGGAATTTGCTAAGCCTCTCATACCATGCTCTAGGTGCTTGTTTTAAACCATAAAGTGCTTTATTTAGCTTATATACATGATTGGGGTATTGATGATTTTCAAAACCAGGAGGTTGTTCTACATATACCTCCTCATTAATATACCCATTTAAAAATGCACTTTTTACATCCATTTGAAATAGTTTGAAGTCCTTAGAGCATGCATATGCTAATAGTAGTCTAATCGCCTCAAGTCTAGCTACGGGAGCAAAGGTTTCATCAAAATCTATACCTTCTTCTTGATTATACCCCTTTGCTACTAGTCTAGCCTTATTCCTTATAACAATTCCATTTTCATCAAGTTTATTTTTATAAATCCATTTAGTACCAATAATTGGATATTCAGAAGGTCTCTCTACTAGATTCCACACTTTGTTTCTAGTAAATTGGTTTAGTTCTTCTTGCATTGCATTTATCCAATTTACATCATTTTCGGCTTCTTCTATATGTTTGGGCTCAAAGTGTGAAACAAAAGCTAGATGGTTATTCAAATTTCTAAGGGATGCTCTAGTCCTAACGGGTTGAGATGGATCATCTAGAATTAGTTCCTTAGGATGCCCATGAGCATACCTCCAAGCTTTAGTTAGCCCATGATCTATAATAGCCTCTTGGCTTGATGATTCTCCTTCAATCAACTTTTGATTATCATCTTGTAATCCCATCTCATCTATCTTTTCTTCAAGTATTTCCATATCATCATCAAAATTAACCTTCTTACTAGACGAGATGTCACTAGAGTCATCAAAAACAACATGTATAGATTCTTCTATAACTAAGGTTCTTTTATTAAAGACTCTATAGGCTTTACTAGTTGTAGAATAACCTAAGAATATTTCTTCATCAGATTTAGGGTCAAATTTTCCTAGATTATCTTTCCATTATTATGCACAAAACACCTACATCCAAAATCATGAAAATAATTAACCTTTGGTTTTCTGTTTTTTCACAGTTCATAAGGTGTTTTTCTTTATAATGGGTCTCAATAGAACTCTATTTAGTATGTGACAAGAGGTATTAATGGCTTCTCCCCAAAAGTACTTAGGGAGGTTACTTTCACATAACATAGTTCTAGCCATTTCTTCTAGTGTTCTATTCTTCCTTTCCACCACTCCATTTTGTTGTGGTGTCCTAGGTGCTGAGAAATTATGGGTTATCCCCTTCTTACTACAAAATTTATTAAATGACTGATTTTCGAATTCGGTACCATGGTCACTTCTAATGGCTATGACTGAAGACTCTCTAGCATTTGTTACTTCCTTATGGAACTTCTTAAACATAGAAAATGCTTGATCCTTATGCACTAGGAACATGACCCATGTGTACCTAGAGTAATCATCTACTATAACTAGACCATATTTATTTCCACCTAGGCTTGTTGTTCTAGTTGGACCAAATAGGTCCATGTGTAATAATTCTAGAGGCCTAGAGGTAGAGACACATTTTATGGATTTAAAAGAGTTCCTAGATTGTTTGCCAAATTGACATGCTTCACATATTTTGTTCTTTTCAAATTTTAATTTTGGCAAACCTATCACGGAGTCTCTTTTAACTAGTTTAGTTATTGTGTCCATGCTCGCATGACCTAACTTACGGTGCCATAACCAACTAGCATCATTATCTTTAGTTTCATTTACAACTAAACATTGGTTATGTTTTGCAAGATCTTCTAGGTCTACAACATATACATTTCCACGTCTAATCCCTTTAAAAACTAAACTATTATCATTAGGGTTTGTTATAATGCATAGTGATGGCTTAAACATAACATCATACCCTTTATCACATAATTGACTAATGCTTAATAAGTTATGCTTAAGACCATCAACATATCTAACATTATCAATAAAAGTAGAAGGGGTGATTTGAACTTTACCAATACCAATGATGTGACCTTGGTTGTTGTCTCCAAAAGTCACAGCACCTCCCTTCTTAGCTTCAAGGGTGAAAAATTGATTTTTGTCACCCGTCATGTGCCTTGAGCAGCCACTATCCAAGTACCAGCAGTTTTTGTTGACCTTGGCTGCAATACACTCCTACACAAGCAAATCATGTTATCTTAGGTACCCAAGTTTTCTTGGATCCTTCATGGTTAGTCAAGTTGGTTCCTTTTGGAACCCATACCCTTTTAATTTTTCTTTTTGTTTTATTTTTCCTAAAATTACACACATTCGCTTTATGACCTATAGTACCACAGCAAAAGCAAGTTATTTTCTTAGTTTTAGTTTCTCCAGCTTTAACAAAGAAGTTACTAAGAAGTTTTTGTTTATTTCTTGGTTTATACCCTAAACCCGCTTTATTAAATACGGCTCGTTGACTATTAAGCATCATGTTTAATTTTTCAGAACTATATGTAAATTTTTCAACTAAGGGTTTGTATTTGTTAAGTTCTTTAGTTAGAGTTTGATTTTCTGCTTTTAGGTCATTAAGTTCTTTTGTGAGATCCTTATTTAAGATTTGTTTATGATTTTTAAGTTCTGAAAGTTTCTTAGTTAGTTTTTCATTATCTTTAGTTAAGGTACTAGTCTTTTGAGTTAAAAGTTGGTTGCTTGTCTTAAGTTCTATATTTTCTTTGATGATTAAATCCTTATCCTTAACTAATTTATCGTATTTATGTAGGTATGATTGATTAGCTATTTTTAGTTCTTTATTCTTAAGATTTATGGCCTTATATTCTACCATTAATTCATTAAATGCATCATGTTGCCCAGTAGATATAACCCAGGAGGGGGGGTGAATTGGGTCTTTTAAAACTTTTAAACTACTTCTAAGACTTTTTGATTAACTATGCTAAGTTGTATAGATGCGCAGTGGAATTTAAACTTAGCAACAGTATGATTTATTAAATGGGACTTGATTAAGTAAATTGAGTATGCTTGCAACTAAGGGATGCGTAGATACGAGTTAAGCAAGCAATATATCTAAGTAAGCAAGTTAGACAATGACAAAAAAACATCACAAACACAACAAACATATAGTGGTTCGGTGCACCCCAGCACCTACATCCACTCCCCAAGACCTCTTGGGAATTTCACTATAATCCTACAGATTACAGCCGGTTGTTTTACAAGCTCACAACCCAACTTGTTGTTTTACGAGGTCACAACGAACTCGGTCGGTTTTCCCAGGCTCACCGACTAGAACCAACCCCGATTGTTTTTCCGGGCTCACAATCAAACCCTTACACGCGTTGGTTTTTAACTTGGCTCACCAACCAACCTTAGTCCCCTTGATTCAATCCCCCGATTGAACCAAGTAAATACAAGTTATAGAAAGAAAGAAAAATAAGCTTCTCAAAAGCAGATGTAAAACAATATAATCAAAAGAGGAGTTTAGAAGCCCTCAAACGCTTTTAAGCTGAAGTAGAGGAATGGCTTCTTGAACTCCGGTCTCCTCTCGAATGTGTAGTCGACTTGAATGCTGGAGGAGCTCGACTTCTTCTTTACTTGACCCTCTTCTGATTTGGCACGAAGTAGAGGATCACCGCGGCAGCACACGGATGGAGAGGAAGCTTTGGGATACACTTGGAAGCTCTTCTTCTCTCTATTTCACTTTGAATGGCCCTTATTGTGCTTATGGGAGATTTCTCTTGGAATCTCTTCCCTAAATATTTTCTCCCACTTCCATGATTTCTCCCCTAGCTCTCTTCTTGTTTTTATAGCTTTAGATGGCGTGGAAACAAGAATATAGCTGTTAGAGACAAAAATAGAGCCGTTGGACACAGTCTGCACTTCCTGACAATATTACCGTTGGGATCGGAGTCGACTCGCGCGATCAGGAGTCGACTCGCCTGTTGCAGGAGTCGGCTCGTGCTTTACTGGAGACGACTCGGCCACTGTTCCAAATTTGAATTAAAGTGCATGCCTTGACTGGGAGTCGATTCGGCTTAACCTGGAGTCGACTCGCCAACTTCTGGAGCTGACCTGGCAATTTCGGAGTCGGCTCATCCACTGAAGTCCGTGGATCCAATTTTGAATTTTGTCCTCTCGAGTCGACTCGACTGTCCTGGGAGTCGACTCGAATCTCAGAGCCCGAACTCCCGATCCTCTGTCTTTTGGCTCGTCCAGTCTTGGAGTCGACTCGAACTTCCTTGGAGTCGACTCGGCTCTCAGTTTGCGAAACACAGCCTTCTGCCATCTTGGTGTAGCGCTGCCTTGGAGTCGACTCGAGCTGTCTGGGAGTCGACTCGAATCTCAGAGGCAGTAACTTGGTTTTCTGTCTGTTGATGGTCGCGGAGTCTCGGAGTCGACTCGTGCAATGCGGGAGTCGACTCGAATCTCAGAGTCCCAAAAATGCTCTCTGACTTTTTCCTTGTGTTCCGCTGAGAGTCGACTCTTGCTTTCTTTGGAGTCGACCTACCAACCATCGGAGTCGACTCGCGTTCCACTGGAATCGACTCGAATCTCAGACCCGAAAACTGCTCTCTGACTTTTCTGCCTGTGACTCCTAGGAGTCGACTCATACTTCCCCGAAGTCGACTCGGTAAACATTGGAGTCGACTCGAATTCCTCAGGAGTCGACTCAAAGACTATTCTTTTGAATTTTTTCCTTTGATTTTACTCCTCCAATTTGAATCCTTTGAACTTTAAGCTTGGGCCAATAAATTGTAGCTTTCTTCCAACTTGAGAGCTTTGGAGGCCTTCTTGTGTTCTCCCAACTTGCTATGTTCCTTGCAAAATAAATATCTTTCTCCTTGCAACATAAACATTAGTATCTATACTTCAAGGTTTTGTGATCATCAAAATCAATCTATGAATCAAGCTTTGGGTCATCAATCTCCCCCTTTTTGATGATGACAAAACTTGGAGTATATGCAATATAAAAGATATTGATTTCTAGAAGTAATACATAGCTAAGTTGCATGAAGTAGAAAACATATATATGTAAAAACATACTTCATGATAATGCTTTAGATTTAATCAGCTTAACACAATTAACATATTTAAATTTTAAGCTGATTTGTATTCAATTCAAAGTAATAAAGCATTATGAGTATATATAGCATATACTTAGATATTTCTCCCCCTTTTTGACAACATCAAAAAGATAGTGAAACATTAAGCACAAAGATCAGAGCAGAACACATCGAGTGTGAATTCAAGAGGTTTTCTAATTTGATACCACAGATAGTTTTCTAATCAAGTGTAGGTGGAATCTTCCTTAGGTTAATTCAAGACATGAGTGGAAATCTAACCTCTTCAATAAGTATGAAAGCTTGTTCATTTAAGACCTTTTGCCCAATCTAATAAGTTTTTTGAGAGCAATTTAATCAAGTTTCAGAGTAAAAGATCAAAACTTATATATGTGAAAGACATATCATCATGTTGGATCATTAATTCTTCTATGACTTCAAAGTTCTTCTATGATAATAAGAGCATTGGAGCACAAATACCAAAATATGAAATCATGCAATTTTTGATACATCTTAGAGCTCTTTTAAAGACTTTCTTTTATTTCTTTAGAAAGTAAGCACAATTTGATACATAAAAATATGAATTGGCACACAATTTAAGTTCTAAAGATCAAGTCAATTAGGACTCATCAGTGAATATCAAAATAGGTTTTCTAAAAGATGCTCAAGAAAATTTTACACGTTATTCTCCCCCTTTTTCATTAAGTTAGAGGCTCTTTAAGCTCAACTTGCAATTTGGTTCATGATTTATGCATAAGATATACTAACCAAATAACACGCCTCAAGGTGTATCATAAAAATTTTCAGATTAAATTTCAGATGATACATATTGGAGAGTATTAGGATCATTTTTCATTTTGTATTCTTCCTCTCTCCTTTAGTTATAGATATACGCGATTAAGTTCCGTGAGACCTCTCTTTCTGAAATTTTCTTTCTCCCCCTCTATTGATCATTCCATTTAAGAGTTTAGAATTTGAAGATAATGTTCAATAAAATTGTCAATCTCAAAAATATATTTTCTATAAGTTTCAGCTCATTTTCATAAGACTCAAGGTTTGAGATAAGACAGCCTTTATAGAACTCATCTCAAGGTATAAACTCATTATATAATTAAAGCAAGTCGTGCAATATAAGGAGGTTCATTAAAAACAATCCATAAAAAAGATACTGAATATTTGAAGCTCCCCCTCAAAAGATGCATTCTTCTTTAATCATTCTTTTCTATTGTTGAATTTCAGATTTTAATGATAAACGTGAATAAGACTGAAATTCTATGATATCGAGAATGTAGAGTAATCTAGTATTATTCAAAATTTGTGGCAATTACTCTTTCTAATCCTTCAAGAACAAGTTATGCTTTCTCTTAATCTTAGAGAAAATGTATAGAAATATTAAACAGAAAATGATTCATTTTAAGCTCAGTTTCTTTCAAAAGCATTTACATTTTCTTTCTCTTAGAATCATTTGAGTGAGCTGAAATATTTCTAGCTTTAAGATCATTCACTCTATATATATTCTGATGGAAGTCTTGAAGAATGTAGGAGAGAAAAACATATAGATGATCATTGAGGTATATAGATTTATAGAACTCAATTACTTAATCACAGTTTTTCAGCAATGTATACATGAAACACAATAAATCCCTTTTTAATATCAAAATAAAATTATATATTTAGAAATTTTTGTTTGCAATCAAGATCATCGAAAGACACATCATTTGGACCAATATTGGTACACTGTAAGGATAAGAAATGATATGTTTCAGATGCGTATCGGGTCAAACAATCAAGGCATCAGAATTATTCTATTTTTCTTAAACTGTAGTTTTTATATAGGAATCATATTGAGTTTAAAAATCAGATTCTGAATTTTATAAAGATTTTCAATAGAGGCTTTTAAATCATGATTTGAGATATATATCTTTCACATTGAAGCTCATCTTAAATCACTAAGATTGAAAACACATATTTCAATAACATTAGAGCACTTTCAGAATCTTTATATTTAATATTGAGTTTCGATACACAATGGAGGATATTTTAATAAGTATTAGGACATTATGTATCAAAGTTAGGCAAGTAGAAAGATAGATCAAGATTAATTCATTCTGCCTAAATAGAGATATCTTTCTCTTCTCCTTTTTACAAATTTAATTAACTTTCAGATTTTAAAGATGATTGTGAACGACAAATCTGAAATTTCTTTTCAATAATACCCAAAAATTTATGCAGTATTTCAAACATTCAATTAAATTATCTAAGCATGGAGCATTACAAAATATTGAGAACCCATAATTCAAAACATCATTCCACATGCAACATATATTATGTGTTAAGTCATGCATTAAGAACAAGCATGTCAAGGATCAAAATCAATTCTTTTCAAATAAACTCCCCCTATTTAAATATAATCTTGCATTGATTTCATCCTTAAGGTGTATTTCCAAGTGACAAAGAAATTGAATTGATTCTTCTTATATATTTTCATTTACTTTGTCTTTTATTTTTACTTTCTTATGCTCTATACTGTATTTGCTCCCTATCCGGTGGAGTTGGAAGGGGCACGAGGTACTACCACTAGCCTCCCTCTTGTGCCGTCCCTAATATGCCCTACACCGAATAGTTGGGTCAAATAGTGCCGGGGACTACCACTAGCCTCCCCATTGGCACCATCCCTATGATGAGCAATATAGAAAGGTTAAAATGTTTACTTCAAACTCTCCCTGTTTGAGTGTAATTAATTATAGATTTTATCCCTTCCAAATGTGCCGAATATATTATGCTTGTTTTGCTTTTCCTTAAGATTGAAGTACTTGCCTTTGCTCAGATTTTTCATCTCTTGAACAATATCCATTTTCTTTTCTTTATCTCTCTCTCTTTTTGTTATTCTCAAGTAATTTTCATGAGAGAGCAGAATAGAGAATTAATCTTACGTATCATATATATGTATATCATGCAAACAACATTTTCATTATGCTCAAGGTTTCATAACTTCTCACAAGTTATTTTACATCAATATTTTAAGCATATACTTGTGTATTTCATGGTTATGACATAGGCAAAGATATATTTTAGATTGAGCAAACCATGAAACAATTTCTAAAAGTATAAGTCAGTCAATACACATATAGACATGATATCAAAAATTAATAATTAAAGAATTTAATCATGCCATAATAGGATTTAAGTTATTGACTTTGCTCAATTAATTTGTGAGAAAGGTATCTAAAATTACCTATTCATTATATGTTCTTCAAGCCAAATTAGATTTCTTATGTGTGAACTTTTGGCTGAAGAAGATCCTCTTTCTTGTTTGCATGTGAATGTTTAGTGTATCTTACATGAAGATATCCTTCAAGTTGAAATTTCTCATTTTTCTTTCTTGAAGGAAGGTCATTAGTTTCTTTAAGATACAAAGCATTCATCCAACATATATATATTTTTTAATTAGATGACTCAATATAAGATATGACAATAGTTGCATGTTGAGTCACTTTACTCAAGAGATTGCCTAAATATTAGCAAGCACATATCACTTGAACTAAAGAGATAGAAAGATAGTTCAAGCATGTGAGGCAATAGATAGATTTATCAAGATCAAATCAATTTAGTTTAGATTCTATTTGCTTAAGATAATTATCAGTAAGATATGTTAACTAAGTTTTAATCAATTTATCTTAACCGTTTGTTTCTATCAAAATTCAGATTATGATTTATTGGTTATTAATAAAATATGATTCATTAAAATTAGATTGAAGTCTTGCACATGGTCACATAATGAGCGTACAATCTGGTCTACTAGCTGTATGATAAAATAATTATTCTATCATGCTTCAATACAGCTTTAACACAATAGATCTACTTTTCTCATCTTTTTCGAATTCTACAAGATGGGGTCATAGATATACCTTCTTCATGCCAATCTTCTATAAGAGTTTTCTTGTGGACTAACGTTGGTCAATGAAGATCCCCTTTCCTGTTTGTCTTAATTTGGAGTTTGAGAGAAGATGTTAATTCATTCATCATATTTCAAACTCACCTTGCAATATAACTATTCATATAAATTTTCATTGGTAGAACAAAAATGATGCCATCAATGTGTGCTATGAGCAAGCAAGATATCATAGATTCTTCTTTTTGATGCATAGATTTATCACTATTACTTTCTATCAACAAGGTTACCTAAGCTTTTATATATCAAGCTTTTGATGCTTGTTTTAAATCACATATTGCTTTATCATATATGTAATGTGTAATTTTTAAATATGGTGGTTATTTAACATAGATCTACTTTTTAATGAAATAACCACATAGGAGTGACTTCTACACATTCATTTGACAGAATATAAAGCTCATGAAGCAAGCACATGATAATGATGATCTTTACTTCTAATCATGCAAGAATCTTTATCAAGATCTATTTCCTCTTTTCTTGATTTAGTCTTTTAGTAGTCATCAATTTTTCTTCATTAAGTGCATATGTAAAAGATTAACCATATAATTTGATTTTAGTATTTTGATAATAAATCATTAGTCTCATAAAGAATAAAATGAATTGATACTTCTACAACTAGAATTTTTCATGAATGTTCTATATGCATTGCTTGATGAATGATATCCAAGGATAGAAGTATCTTTATCAGATTTGGCATTATTTTCATAATAACATGTACGACTGAAAAATATGAAAGATATGCAATGGTTCATTTTCCATTTTTCAGAAGATCAAAATTTTCATCAAAAATAGAAATCATATGTATGACAAGCAGTGATGATAGTCTTTTAAAAATTATTTAAGTAGATGACTATCATACATAATTGTCTTTTTCATTTCTTCAAGAATTCTATTAATCCTATTTTGCTTATGGTGTCCTTGGTGCTGAAATCATTGGATTTAATATTATTTTCTGTATAACCTTTATCAGGATTTTGGTTTTCAACACTGTTCCATGATACTCTTTATCTTCACAGTTTGGAAACCTTTATCATTTGAACCACTTTTACAAGATTTAGTAAATACAGAAAAATACTTCAGTTTTATTTTTCAAGAATAAATCCAATGTAAGCTTTTGAAAAACTTGGAGATGGAAACAAGCATCTTTAGATTTAGAAATGATTTTTGTTTGTTTCCTTAGTTAGCATGCATAGCAAAACTTTGACCTTTAAGTAGATAATCTAAGTAAGCCTATGGCAAGGTCTTTTGAGATTAAGTACATACTAGTATGAGTTGATTTTATATGCCAAGGATGGTTTCTTGGTATTCATAGTGCATATATTCAAAAGCATACCAAGTACACATTATCATATCTATGATCAATAAACAATAATGCCATGGATAATAACTCTCAATCAAGCATATAGAGAATTCATAGAGTTATTCTTAATAAACTGATTAATCATTTAGCAACTTATCCAATAGTGAGTAAAGTATCCTATAAAATGAAGTGATTTGATTATATTTCCAAAAGTATTTTCTATATCACAAAATTGATCAATACATGCAATTCATACTTTAATCAATTAATAAAACAATTTCAGTATGAGAGGATGCAAGAATTACTAATTTCATTATTTCTTCCATTTTAGTCACTTTTCTCAAGTATATTTTAAGTTTCACTCTTTAATATATGTCTAGAGCACCCAATGTCCAATTTAACATCTTTTGTTGGAGCCTTGAGTGCTAGACACACCTGCAGAAAATATTTAGATTTTCAACTTAGGAACCCAAGCTCTTTTGGGTCCTTGCAGGTTAGCTATTATTGTTCCTTTTGGAACCCATATTTTCTTAATAGCTATTTTGTCCATAGGCTTGCAGATTTTAGGACTACAAGAAGTGTATTTCTGCATCTTCTTATTAAATTTAACGAACATGGATTTAACATGAGTGGTAGATAACCCTTCAGTTTTCTGTTTTTGCCTTTTAGGTTTATCAAATTTGCAATGTACAGATTTAGGAACAGAAGTGATTTTGCATAATCTTTGTTCCTGTTTATCAGCATTATAAGAATCTATTTTAGAATGATTAGAAACTGTTTTAACAAACATATTATTGAAAGATTTTTGGGTGTACCAAGGTTGACATCCCAATCCAATATTATCAAATTTAGCTCTTTGATTATTTATCATTAGATTCAACTTTTCAGAGCTCAAAGTAAATCTTTCAACAACAGGTTTTAATTTGTCAACTTTTTTAGTTAATCTTTTGTTATCTTCTGAAAGCAATTCATTATTTTTCTTAAGTTTATCATGGCTTTCAGTGAGAAGTTGGTTTTTCTGATTTAGTTCTTTATTTTCCTTAATTAAGATTTCAGTTTCATTTACTAGGATTTTCTTTTCATTCTCCAGGTTCTTGTTTTTACAAATGAGTTTCTTATGTTCTTGATACAAATCAGAAAAGGCATCATGGAGTTCATCAAATGTAAAATTGCTTTCAGTTTCAGCATGTACCTCTTGTGCCACCAAGCACGGATTTTCAATATGATACTGCTCTCCTTCTACACATGAAGTTTCAGATTTGTTAGTGCATTCATATTTGTCTTCAAGCATATTCCATATTTCTTTAGCAGTCATGCAATAAGATATGCAATTAAACTCATTCCTATCTAGTGCACAATATAGTAGGTTCATGGCTTTTGAATTTTGTTGAGCCATTTTCTCATTATGACTAGTGTTTGTGTGTGTTCCATTGACTATAATGCTCCATAAACTATAATCAACTGATTGTATAAAAATGCGCATGCGTATTTTCCAATGTGTATAGTTTATGCCATTAAATAGTGGAGGTGTATCAATTGATTGTCCTTCTCCTAGAAAACTATCTATTTGAGTTGTCATGATCTTTGGCTCTAGTCGGTTAAGACTACAAATAATATTTGAGCACCTGCTCTGATACCACTTGTTGCCCAGTAGATATAACCCAAGAGGGGGGGTGAATTGGGTCTTTTAAAACTTTTAAACTACTTCTAAGACTTTTTGATTAACTATGCTAAGTTGTATAGATGCGCAGTGGAATTTAAACTTAGCAACAGTATGATTTATTAAATGAGACTTGATTAAGTAAATTGAGTATGCTTGCAACTAAGGGATGCGTAGATACGAGTTAAGCAAGCAATATATCTAAGTAAGCAAGTTAGACAATGACAAAAAAACATCACAAACACAACAAACATATAGTGGTTCGGTGCACCCCAGCACCTACATCCACTCCCCAAGACCTCTTGGGAATTCCACTATAATCCTATAGATTACAGCCGGTTGTTTTACAAGCTCACAACCCAACTTGTTGTTTTACGAGGTCACAACGAACTCGGTCGGTTTTTCCAGGCTCACCGACTAGAACCAACCCCGATTGTTTTCCCGGGCTCACAATCAAACCCTTACACGCATTGGTTTTTAACTTGGCTCACCAACCAACCTTAGTCCCCTTGATTCAATCCCCCGATTGAACCAAGTAAATACAAGTTATAGAAAGAAAGGAAAATAAGCTTCTCAAAAGCAGATGTAAAACAATATAATCAAAAGAGGAGTTTAGAAGCCCTCAAACGCTTTTAAGCTGAAGTAGAGGAATGGCTTCTTGAACTCCGGTCTCCTCTCGAATGTGTAGTCGACTTGAATGCTGGAGGAGCTCGACTTCTTCTTTACTTGACCCTCTTCTGATTTGGCACGAAGTAGAGGATCACCGCGGCAGCACACGGATGGAGAGGAAGCTTTGGGATACACTTGGAAGCTCTTCTTCTCTCTATTTCACTTTGAATGGCCCTTATTGTGCTTATGGGAGATTTCTCTTGGAATCTCTTCCCTAAATGTTTTCTCCCACTTCCATGATTTCTCCCCTAGCTCTCTTCTTGTTTTTATAGCTTTAGATGGCGTGGAAACAAGAATATAGCCGTTAGAGACAAAAATAGAGCCGTTGGACACAGTCTGCACTTCCTGACAATATTACCGTTGGGATCGGAGTCGACTCGCGCGATCAGGAGTCGACTCGCCTGTTGCAGGAGTCGGCTCGTGCTTTACTGGAGACGACTCGGCCACTATTCCAAATTTGAATTAAAGTGCATGCCTTGACTGGGAGTCGATTCGGCTTAACCTGGAGTCGACTCGCCAACTTCTGGAGCTAACCTGGCAATTTCGAAGTCGGCTCATCCACTGAAGTCCGTGGATCCAATTTTGAATTTTGTCCTCTCGAGTCGACTCGACTGTCCTGGGAGTCGACTCGAATCTCAGAGCCCGAACTCCCGATCCTCTGTCTTTTGGCTCGTCCAGTCTTGGAGTCGACTCGAACTTCCTTGGAGTCGACTCGGCTCTCAGTTTGCGAAACACAGCCTTCTGCCATCTTGGTGTAGCGCTGCCTTGGAGTCGACTCGAGCTGTCTGGGAGTCGACTCGAATCTCAGAGGCAGTAACTTAGTTTTCTGTCTATTGATTGTCGCGGAGTCTCGGAGTCGACTCGTGCAATGCGGGAGTCGACTCGAATCTCAGAGTCCCAAAAATGCTCTCTGACTTTTTCCTTGTGTTCCGCTGAGAGTCGACTCTTGCTTTCTTTGGAGTCGACCTACCAACCATCGGAGTCGACTCGCGTTCCACTGGAGTCGACTCGAATCTCAGACTCGAAAACTGCTCTCTGACTTTTCTGCCTGTGACTCCTAGGAGTCGACTCATACTTCCCCGGAGTCGACTCGGTAAACATTGGAGTCGACTCGAATTCCTCAGGAGTCGACTCAAAGACTATTCTTTTGAATTTTTTCCTTTGATTTTACTCCTCCAATTTGAATCCTTTGAACTTTAAGCTTGGGCCAATAAATTGTAGCTTTCTTCCAACTTGAGAGCTTTGGAGGCCTTCTTGTGTTCTCCCAACTTGCTATGTTCCTTGCAAAATAAATATCTTTCTCCTTGCAACATAAACATTAGTATCTATACTTCAAGGTTTTGTGATCATCAAAATCAATCTATGAATCAATCTTTGGGTCATCACATCATAAAGTTCATCAAAAGAAAAATCAGGATGCGTATCGGAAGTTACCTCGTTTTCATTGGCCATGAAGCAGAAATTGGCCTTCTCTTCTTGTTCATCATCTGATGAGGAGGATGATGAGTCGGAGTCGGATAGTGTTGTGACAAGAGCCTTCTTCTTCTTGTACTTACTCTCCTTCTTCAGTAAGGGGCACTCAGCTCTTATGTGACCCGGCTTCTTGCACTCGTAACACCCAATCCCCTCATTTTCCCTTTCCTTACCTTTGTCCTTGCGATAGGAATTTGAGGGGCCTCTCCTTTGATGATAGGACTTCTTGTGGTTGATGAATTTCTTGAACTTGCGCACAAGAAGAGCCTCACCATCATCTTCCTCATTCTCTTCTTCGTCACTGCTGCTACTGCAAGACAAGTCCTTGTTAGATGAAGTAGACTTAAGAGCTATTACCTTTTTCTTGTGGGAGGACTCCTCTTTGCTGTGTTGCTTCATGGTTAGCTCGTGAGTCATTAGGGATCCAAGAAGCTCTTCAAGTGGAAGCTTGTTCAAGTCTTTAGCTTCTTGGATTGCCGTCACCTTGGCTTCCCATGACCTTGGTAGGCAGCGAAGTATTTTCCTGACAAGATCACTGTTAGTATAGCTCTTGCCAAGGCTTTTTAGGCCATTGACAATGTCAGTAAACCTAGTGAACATGCTAGTGATTGTCTCATTAGAATCCATTTTAAATAGTTCATACTTATGAACCAATATATTAATTTTGGATTCTTTAACTTGATTCGTGCCCTCATGGGTCACTTCAAGTCTATCCCAAATCTCTTTTGCAGAGTTGCAAGTAGAGACCCTATTGAATTCATTTCTATCCAAGGCACAATAAAACACATTCATAGCTTTAGAGTTTAGTTGTGCCTTCCTCATGTCATGTTCATCCCAATCCTTTTCTAGTTTGGGTACCTTGATACCCTCTACATATATGGATGGGATGTATGGGCCATTTACTACAATGGTCCACATCTCATAGTCTTGGGCTTGGATGAATATTCTCATCCTAGCCTTCCAGTATGAGTAGTCGGATCCATTAAAGAAAGGGGGTCTTTGGGTGGACTGACCCTCAATGTGGGAAGATTCAAATGGGGTTGTCATTTTGATCTTTTAACTCTTGGGTGGAAGAGTTTAGGCTCTGATACCACTTGTTGCCCAGATAGACAACCCAAGAGGGGGGGGGGTGAATTGGATTTTAAAATAATTTGAATAATTAAAACGATGTGGTTGACTAATTAAAAACTATTGCAAGTTATTTAATTAATGCTAAGTGCTGTGAGTGATGTGAGGGGAAGAAGAAGAGAGACAATCCAACACAAACACAAGGTTTTATAGTGGTTCGGAGCTAACCCTTGCTCCTACGTCCACTCCCCAAGTCTCACTTGGGAATTCACTATAACCCCCTTGGATTACAGCCGGTTGTTTTCCAAGCTCACAACCAAACTTGTTGTTTTACGAGCTCACAACGAACTCGGTCGGTTTTTCCAGGCTCACCGACTAGAACCGCCCCGATTGTTTTCCCGGGATCACAATCAAACCCTTACACACGTTGGTTTTAACTCGGCTCACCAACCAACCTCAATCCCCTTGATTCAATCCCCGATTGAACCAAGTAAATACAAGTTGTAGAAAGAAAACAAAAAATGAGCTTCTCAAAAAGCAGATGAAAACAATATGAACAATAAATGAAGTTAAGAAGCCTCAAACGCTTTTAGATTGGAGATGAGGAATGGCTTCTTAAACTTCTGGTCTCCTCTTGAAAGAGTAGTCGACTTGAATGCAGGAGAAGGAGGCTTTAATTGCTGGGAAGATGTAGTTGGAAGCAGTAAATGCAGATCTTCCTCTTTTTCATTGAAGAGCACGTTGCAGAGCTTGAATGCTTGATTAGTTGGAGTGGAATGGTTGTTCTCTGCCTTGCTACAGTCCTCTGTGGCTATTTAAGCCAACCCCCACGGAAACTAGCTGTTAGAGTGCTTTTTCTGCCCGTTCTGAACACTCTGCGCAGCCTGACAATATGACCGTTGGTGGGTTGGAGTCGACTCGCGCGATCAGGAGTCGACTCGGCTGTAGCGGGAGTCGACTCAAGCTTTTCCGGAGTCGACTCGGCAACTGTTCCAAATTTGAATTAAAGTTGCCTTCACGACTGGGAGTCGACTCGTCTTGACCTGGAGTCGACTCGCCAACTTCTGGAGCTGACTTGGCAATTTTGGAGTCGGCTCATCCACTGAAGTCCGTGGATCCAATTTTGAATTTTGTCCACTCGAGTCGACTCGACTGTCCTGGGAGTCGACTCGAATCTCAGAGCCCGAACTCCCGATCCTCTGTCTTTTGGCTCGTCCAGTCTTGGAGTCGACTCGAATTTCCTCGGAGTCGACTCGGCTCTCAGTTTTCGAAACTTGATCTTCTGCCTTTTGATGTGAAGCTGTCTTGGAGTCGACTCGAGATGTCTGGGAGTCGACTCGAATCTCAGAGGCAGTAACTTGATCTTCTGTCTGTTGATGATCGCGGAGTCTCGGAGTCGACTCGCGTACTGCGGGAGTCAACTCGAATCTCAGAGTCCCAAAAATGCTCTCTGACTTTTTCTTTGTGTTCCGCTGAGAGTCGACTCATGCTTTCTTTGGAGTCGACTTGCCACCTATCGGAGTCGACTCGCGTTCCACTGGAGTCGACTCGAATCTCAGACCCGAAAACTGTTCTCTGACTTTTCTGCCTGTGACTGCTTGGAGTCGACTCTTACTTCCTTGGAGTCGACTCGGTGAACATCGGAGTCGACTCGCGCACTTCGGGAGTCGACTCGCTGACAGGTTCTAAGTTGAAGCTTTCTGTCCTTCTGTCTGTTCTCAGTCGGAGTCGACTCGTACTTATCTGGAGTCTACTCGAGCTCGTGCTAGTGAACTTGATACGCTTGGAGTCGACTCGTGATACTCGGGAGTCGACTCGAGTCTCAGACATTGGTTCAAACAGACTCCTTAACTTATCCAAAAATTATGAATCAAGTCTTGGGACACTTAGACAGGATTTTCACTGAAACACTCAATTGAATTCATTAGTAATCAAAAGATATACTCAAATGCTTTGAGCTCATCAAAATCAAATGGGGTTTTAATCAATCACTCCACATACTTCCTTATGAAATTTCTTAAATACTGAAAATGCTTGATCTTTATAATCTAAAAACATGACCCAAGTATATCTAGAAAAATCATCTGCAATAACAAGACCATATTTGTTTCCACCTAGACTTGTGGTTCTAGTTGGTCCAAATAGATCCATGTGTAGTAGTTCAAGAGGTCTCGAGGTAGAGACACAATTTATGGATTTAAAGGAGTTCCTTGATTGTTTGCCATATTGACAAGCTTCACAGATTTTATTTTTCTCAAATTTTAGTTTTGGCAAACCTATCACGGAATCTCTTTTAACTAGTTTTGATATTGTATCTATACTTGCATGACCTAACTTACGGTGCCATAACCAGCTTGCATCATTATCCTTAGTATCATTAACAACTAAACAGGGGTTATGTTTGGCAAGATCCTCAAGATCTACTATGTACACATTGCCACGTCTTATTCCTTTAAATACTAAACTGTTGTCAATTGAGTTGGTTATGATGCATAAAGATGGTTTGAACAGAACATCAAAACCTCTATCATACAATTGACTAATGCTAAGTAGGTTATGCTTAAGACCATCAACATATCGAACATTATCAATAAAGGTTGAAGGGGTAATTTGTACTTTACCTATACAAATGATGTGACCTTGGTTATTGTCTCCAAATGTCACAGCACCTCCCTTCTTAGGCTCAAGGGTGAAGAATTGGTCTTTGTCACCCGTCATGTGTCTTGAGCAGCCACTATCCAAGTACCAACAGTTTTTGTCGACCTTGGCTGCAAGACACTCCTACACAAGAAAATCATACAATTTTAGGTACCCAAGTTTTCTTGGGTCCTTCATGGTTAGTACTGTTGGTTCCTTTTGGAACCCAAACCCTTTTAATTTTTTCTTTAGCTTTTTCTTTTCTATGATCACACACATTAGCTTTATGTCCTATTGTTCCACAGCAAAAATAGGTTATTTTCTTAGTTTTGCTTTCTCCTGCTTTTACAAAGAAATTACTAAGGAGCTTTTGCTTATTTTTAGGTTTATACCCTAAACCAGCTCTATTGAACACAGCTCGTTGACTATTAAGTATCATTTCCAATTTTTCAGAACTATATGTAAACTTTTCTACCAAAGGTTTGTACTTTTCAAGTTCTAGTGCCAACTTTTGTTTTTCTGTTTTTAGTGCATTTAAGTCTTTTGTGAGATTATCTCTAATAGTTTGTTTATCCTTTTTAAGTTCAGAAATTTCCTTGGTTAGTTTTTCGTTATCTTTAATTAAGGTATTAGTTTTTTGAATTAACATTTGCTTGCTTGTTTTAAGTTTTAAATTTTCTTTAATGATAAAATTGTTATCCTTAACTAATTTATTATATTTATGGAGGTGAGATTGATTGGTTAGTTTTAGCTCTTTATTCTTAAGATTTATTGTCTTATATTCATCCATTAATTCATTAAACACATCATACAATTCATCAAAGGTAAAATCTAAATGCGTTTCAGATGTTACCTCATTTTCGTTTGCCATAAAACATAGGTTGGCCTTTTCTTCTTGTTCCTCATCCCGATGATGATGATGATGAATCGGAGTCCGATAGGGTAGAGACGAGGACTTTCTTTTTCTTATACTTGCTGGCCTTCTTGAGCAAAGGACAGTCCGCTCTGAAGTGTCCCGGCTTCTTACATTCGTAGCATCCGATTTCCTCATTTTCCCTTTCCTTACCTTTATCCTTGTAATAGGAACTTGAGGGACCTCTCCTTTAATGAAAGGACTTCTTTCGGTTGATGAATTTTCTGAACTTACGTACGAGAAGAGCCTCATCATCATCTCCCTCATGATCTTCTTCTTCACTGCTGCTACTGCAAGATAAATCCTTGTTAGAAGAAGTAGATTTGAGAGCTATTATCTTTTTTCTTATGAGAGGATTCTTCTTCGCTGTGTTGTTTCATTGTGAGCTCGTGCGTCATTAGGGATCCAAGAAGCTCCTCAAGTGGAAGCTTGTTCAAGTCCTTGGCTTCTTGGATTGCGGTAACCTTGGCCTCCCATGACCTTGGCAAACAACGAAGAATTTTTCTGACAAGGTCACTGTTAGTATAATTTTTGCCAAGGCTTTTTAGGCCATTGACAATGTCAGTAAATCTAGTAAATATGCAAGTGATAGTTTCATTGGGATCCATTTTAAATAATTCATACTTATGAACTAATATATTTATTTTGGATTCTTTTACTTGATTTGTGCCCTCGTGGGTCACTTCAAGTCTATTCCATATCTTTTTTGCAGAATTGCAAGTAGAGACTCTATTGAATTCATTTCGGTCTAAAGCACAATAAAGCACATTCATTGCTTTGACATTTAGTTATGCCTTCCTTATGTCATTGTCATCCCAATTCTTTTCAAGTTTGGGTATAGTAACACCCTCTACAAAAATTGATGGGATGTATGGTCCATTAAGTATGGGGGTCCACATCTCATAGTCTTGTGCTTAGATAAATATTCTCATCCTAGCCTTCCAATATGAGTAGTCGGATCTATTGAAGAATGGAGGTCTATGAGTGGACTGGCCCTTAATATGAGAAGATCCAAATGGGGTTGTCATTTTGATCTTTTACTCTTTTGGTAAAAGAGTTCCGGCTCTGATACCACTTGTTGCCCAGATAGACAACCCAAGAGGGGGGGTGAATTGGGTTTTAAAATAATTATTGCAATTAAAAGCTTTGTGAGTAACTAATTAAAACTTTTGCGAGTGGATTAATTAGTTGCTATATGCAGTGGATGAAGGAAAAGTAAGAGAACAAGAAGCAATCACAAACACAAGTAATTTTATAGTGGTTCGGAGCTAACCCTTGCTCCTACGTCCACTCCCCAAGCCTCACTTGGGAATTCACTATAATCCCTCGGATTACAGCCGGTTGTTTTACAAGCTCACAACCCAACTTGTTGTTTTACGAGATCACAACGAGCTCGGTCGGCTTTCACAGGCTCACCGACTAGAACCACCCGATTGTTTTTTTCGGGATCACAATCAAACCCTTACACCGTTGGTTTTAACCTAGGCTCACCAACGAACCTTAACACCCTTGATTCAATCAGGTAAGAAACAAATGGTTGGAAAACAAACAGAAAAAGAAAGCTTCTCAAAAGCGTATTTAAAACAATTTAAGCAAGGAAGAGTAAGAAGCCCTCAAACTGATTTTGGAGATGGAGGAAGGGGCTTTTCAAACTCTTTGACTCCTCTTGAATTTGAAGTAGACTTGCTGTCTGGAGGAGAGCCTTGAATGTGAGGAAGAGAGTTGGTGAGTCGACTTCAATGCACTTCTTCCTTCTTTTTCGTGTAATCACTCTAGAGAGCTTTTGGTTGGTGGAAATCTCTTTTGCTTTGAATGGTGTCTCTCTTTCTTACTCTATTACTGTTCACTTAGGCTATTTAAGCCATTCCCCAAGAGAAATAGCCGTTAGACACATCTTTCTAGCCGTTCTGCACATTCTGCAACTCCTGACAATATTTCCGTTGGGATCGGAGTCGACTCGCGCGATCTGGAGTCGACTCGCCTGTTGCAGGAGTCGACTCATGTTTTTCTGGAGACGGCTCGGTAACTGTTCTGGATTTGAATTAAAGTGCTGTCTTGACTTGGAGTCGACTCGACTGAACTCGGAGTCGACTCCCCAATGTCTGGAGCTGATCCGGCACTTTTGGAGATGACTCGTTCTAAGGAATCCAAAGATCTTTCTTTCAAGTTTGCTCACTCGAGTCGACTCGGATATTCTGGGAGTCGACTCGGCACTCAGAGCCCGAAATCCCGATCTTCTGTCTGTTGACCTGTGCTGTCTCGGAGTCGACTCGAACTGTCTCGGAGTCGACTCGGCTCTCAGAGACGAAAATACAGTCTTCTGTTTTTGGGGTTGCGCTGCCTTGGAGTCGACTCGGACTTTGCGGGAGTCGACTCGGCTCTCAGAGATGAAAAATATAGTCTTCTGTCTTTGGAGTTGCGCTGCCTTGGAGTCGACTCGGACTTTGCGGGAGTCGACTCGGACTTTGCGGGAGTCGACTCGGCTCTCAGACATCGAAGTTGGCTCTCTGACTTTTAGCCTTGCATTTCTCTGAGAGTCGACTCTTGCTTCCTTAGGAGTCGACCTGCCAACCATCGGAGTCGACTCGAGTTCTTCGGGAGTCGACTTGGCTCTCAGAGTCCAAAATAGCTTCTCTGTGTTTCTGTCTGTTACTCCCTGGAGTCGACTCGTACTACCCTGGAGTCGACTCGGCAAGCATTGGAGTCGACTCGAATTCTTCAGGAGTCGACTCGTTGACAGGTTCTGAGATGAATCTTTCTGTCCGGCTATCTGTTCTCAATCGGAGTCGACTCGTAATGTACAGGAGTCGACTCGAGCTTGTGCCAGTGCTTCTGATACGCTTGGAGTCGACTCGTAATCTCCCGAAGTCGACTCGAGACTCAGACTTTGGTTCAAATTGAATTCCTCACTTATTCAAAATGTATTGAACCAAAGCTTGAGACACTTAACCATAAGTTTACACGTATTTGACTGAAACACTAGATTGAATTCATTAGTATAACATAAGATATACTCAAATGCTTTGAGCTCATCAAAATCAAATAGGGTTATAATCAATCACTCCACAGCTGAGCCTAGGTTTATCTAGGGGTTCACACATGTACTTGTAGATGAGCTTGGGGAAGTTGATGGGAGTGTCTTGGAAGAGATGGTATATCAGTGCTAGGTCTCTCTCTGAGATAAAGGCAAACCTACCCATTTTGGGGAAGAGAGTCCTAGAGATGACACTTAGGAGAAGCCGCATTTCAGCCGAAAGCTGATTTGCGAACACCTCCTCTATGGGGGACAGAGGTGGACTCCCTAAGATGGCCGTAAGGGCCTCTATCCTATCGGAGGGGTGTGTGGGAACAATCCCTTCACTCGAGAGATGGAGGACTCGAGCAATGAAGTCCTCCGAGATGAAAATAGGGACACCCAAAACAGTTTCCTGGATACCCCCGCTAATCCGTGCGACAATACCATAGAATTTTCTAACTAACCCTGGATAGGTAGGGAGGTCAAGTGTGCAGAAAAACTCTAAACCCTGGGCCCTAAGGTGATGCCCTAGGTTGAACCCTTCCCAGGAGAGGAAGTCAAAGTTGACTTGCCTCCCGGTTGAGACAACCTTTCCGGCGCATGAGCGCGAGGGAACCGGCCTAGGCGGGGAAGGAACCGGAGGTGGTGGCCTCGTCGGTTCGTTCCGAGCCTTGGACCGTCGCTCGGCCCCACTCGCGGAGGAGGGTCTCTTTCGGCTCGGGACAATGACCTTCCTAGGCATTTTTGACCTAAAAATGGGGAAGGACACGGAGAATAGGGAGAAACCTCGACGGAGATGACCTAAAGTGGGCCGGAGACGAGGTCGGAGACGGCTCTAGGGTTTTTGAACAGTGGCGGCTGAAAATAGAAGTGAAGAGAAAAACATTCCGCTTAGGGTTAAAAGTCGGATTCCCGACCTTGAGTCGACTCCAGTAAGTCGCGAGTCGACTCGACCTCGAGTCGACTCTCAAATATGCGCGAGTCGACTCCCCCATGAGCCGACTCTAAAATGTATCCGAGTCGACTCGAACTCTGGCACACAATCAAGAATCTTGTTATTTTCGTGCCAAAAGAGAGAGTTATTGACTTATCTAGGATTTAAGAACTGATTTGATGATCATAGATAAGAAATCCTATGTCCAACATAAACTAATTCTCAAAATCAATGAACTAGAAGAGAGTATCACTAGAATAGATCAATCACTCCTAACCCTCTTCTTAGTATGCAAAATCGATCTTCACTCAAAGGTTTTGTGAAGATATCAGAAAGTTGATCATCAGTACAAACAAATTGAAGTGTCACATCACCATTCAGTATATGATCTCTTATGAAGTGATGTCTTATCTCAATGTGTTTAGTTCTTGAATGCTGAATTGGATTTTTAGTTAGATTAATGGCACTTGTATTATCACAGTTTATGGGAATTTTATCTTGTTTAATGCCATAATCTTCAAGTTGTTGTTTAATCCACAAGATTTGAGCACAACAACTCCCGGCAGCAACATATTCGGCTTCCGCCGTAGATAGTGCAACCGAGTTTTGTTTCTTGCCAAACCAAGAGATTAAATTTTTTCCTAAGAATTGACATGACCCGCTGGTGCTTTTTCTATCAAGTTTACAACCAGCAAAGTCTGAATCTGTATACCCTATTACGTTTATGCTAGATTCTTTAGAGTACCATAAACCTATATTTTTTGTTCCTATTAGGTATTTAAAAATTCTCTTTACTGCAATTAAATGTGATTTCTTAGGATTAGATTGATATCTAGCACACATGCATACACTAAACATGATATCAGGTCTACTTGCTGTAAGATATAGTAAAGAGCCTATCATACCTCTATACAGCTTTTGATCTATTGATTTACCTGATTCATCCTTATCTAGTTTGCATGACGAGCTCATGGGTGTGCTGATTGGCTTGTTTCCATCCATATCAAACTTCTTAAGCATCTCCTTGATGTATTTAGCTTGATTGATGAAGATCTCCTCTTTAGATTGTTTGATTTGGAGCCCGAGGAAATAGTTCAGCTCTCCCATCATGCTTATTTCAAATTCACTCTGCATTAAGTCAGCAAATTCTTTGCAGAGGTGATTGTTAGTAGCACCGAAAATAATATCATCTACATAAATCTGCACTACTAACATTTCTTTGTTTTTCTTCTTTAAAACAGTGTTGTATCAACATTTCTTCTAGAGAATTCATGGTCTAATAGAAATTTGCTAAGTCTTTCATACCATGCTCTAGGGGCTTGTTTTAGGCCATAAAGTGCTTTGTTTAGTTTATATACATGATTGGGGTATTGATGATTTTCAAAATCAGGAGGTTGTTCTACATAAACCTCCTCATTAATATACCCATTCAAAAAGGCACTTTTTACATCCATTTGAAATAGTTTGAAGTCTTTAGAGCATGCAAATGCTAGTAATAATCTAATTGCTTCAAGTCTAGCCACCGGAGCAAAGGTTTCATCAAAATCTATACCTTCTTCTTGATTATAGCCCTTTGCTACTAGTCTAGCCTTGTTTCTAACCACAACTTCATTTTGATCAAGTTTGTTTTTATATATCCATTTAGTTCCTATTATTGAGTATTCAACGGGTCTTTCTACTAAATTTCATACCTTGTTTCTAGTAAATTGGTTTAGTTCCTCTTGCATAGCATTTATCCAATTTACATCATTTTCAGCTTCTCCAATGTTTTTAGGTTCTAATTGTGAAACAAAAGCTAGGTGATTATTTAAGTTCCTAAGAGAAGCTCTAGTTCTAATAGGTTGTGATGGATCATCTAATATTAATTCTTTAGGGTGACCGTAGGCATACCTCCAAGCCTTTGTAAGCCCATGATCATCAATTACCTCTTGGCTTGTTGAGGTTTCTCCACTTTGCTTTGGTTCATCCTCTTGCAATGTCATATCATCTATCTTTTTCTCAAGTATTCCTGCATCATCATCAAGAGCTACTCTCTTGCTAGAAGAGACATCATTAGTATCATCAAAAACAATATGTATAGATTCTTCAATAACAAGGGTTCTTTTGTTGAAGACTCTATAAGTTTTACTTAATGTAGAATAGCCCAAAAAGATACCTTCATCAGATTTAGAATCAAATTTACCTAAGTTATCTTTGCCATTATTATGAATGAAACACCTACACCCAAAAATATGAAAATAGTTTACTTTGGGCTTTCTATCTCTCCAAAGTTCATAAGGTGTTTTCTTTATAATTAATCTCAATAAAACTCTATTTAATATATGATATGATGTGTTAATGGCTTCTCCCCAAAAATACTTAGGGAGGTTACTTTCACACAACATGATTCTAGCCATTTTCTCTAGGGTTCTATTCTTTCTTTCCACAACTCCATTTTGTTGTGGTGTCCTAGGTGCAGAGAAATTATGAGTTATTCTCTTTTTACTATAGAATTCATCAAATAGATGATTTTCAAATTCCGTTCCATGATCACTTCTAATAGCTATGACTGAAGCATTTCTTGCATTAGTTATTTTTTTATGAAATTTCTTAAATACAGAAAATGCTTCATCTTTATGAGCTAAAAACATGACCCATGTATATCTAAAAAAATCATCTACAATAACAAGACCATATTTGTTTCCACCAAGACTTGTGGTTCTAGTTAGTCCAAATAGATCCATGTGTAGTAGTTCAAGAGTTCTAGAGGTAGAGACATAATTTATGGATTTAAAAGAGCTCCTAGATTGTTTGCCATATTGACATGCTTCACAAATTTTATTTTTTTCAAATTTTAGTTTTGGCAAACCTATTACAGAATCTCTTTTAACTAATTTAGATATTGTATCCATACTTGCATGACCTAATTTACGGTGCCATAACCAACTTGCATCATCAACCTTAGTATCACTAGCTACTAAGCAAGGACTGTTTTTAGCAAGGTCTTCAAGACTACTACATAGACGTTACCACGTCTAATTCCTTTAAATACTAAGCCATTGTCAATTGAGTTGGTTATGATGCATAAAGATGGTTTAAACAAAACATCAAAACCTCTATCACATAATTGACTAACGCTAAGTAGGTTATGCTTAAGACCATTTACAAATCGTACATTATCAACGAAGGTTGAAGAGGTGATTTGTACTTTACCTATACCAACGATGTGACCTTGGTTATTGTCTCCAAATGTCACAGCACCTCCCTTCTTAGGCTCTAAGGTGAAGAATTGCTCCTTGTCACCCGTCATGTATCTTGAGCAGCCACTATCCAAATACCAATAATTTTTGTCGACTTTGGCTGCAAGACACTCCTACACAAGGAAATCATACAATTTTAGGTACCCAAGTTTTCTTGGATCCTTCAAGGTTAGTAATGTTGGTTCCTTTTGGAACCCAAATCTTTTTAATTTTTTTTTTAGCTTCTACTTTCCTATGGTCACACACATTAGCTTTATGTCCTACTTTTCCACAGCAAAAACAGGTTATATTCTTAGTTTTACTTTCTCCTGCTTTCACAAAGAAATTTTTAAGGAGCTTTTGCTTATTATTAGGTTTATACCCTAAACCAGCTCTATTAAACACAGCTCGTTGATTGTTAAGTATCATTTCTAATTTTTCAGAACTATATGTAAACTTTTCAACAGTAGGTTTGTAGTTTTCAAGCTCTTGTGTTAGCTTTTGTTTTTCTGTTTTTAGTATGTTTAACTCTTTTGTGAGATTATCTTTTAAAGTTTGTTTACCATTTTTAAGTTCTGAAATTTTCTTGGTTAGTTTTTCGTTATCTTTAATTAAGGTATTAGTTTTTTTAATTAACATTTGGTTGCTTGTTTTAAATTCTAAATTTTCTTTAATGATAAAATCCTTGTCCTTAATTAATTTATCATACTTATGGAAGTGAGATTGATTAGTTAGTTTTAGTTCTTTATTCTTAAGATTTATTGTCTTATATTCATCCATTAGTTCATTAAACGCATCATACAATTCATCAAAGGTAAAATCTAAATGCGTTTCAGATGTTACCTCATTTTTATTTCCCATAAAACAGAAGTTGGCCTTTTCCTCTTGTTCCTCATCCAATGATGATGATGATGAATCGGAGTCTGTCAGGGTAGTGACAAGAGCTTTCTTCTTCTTGTGCTTGATGCTCTTCTTCAGTAATGGACAGTCGATTCTGAAATGTCCCGGTTTCTTGCACTCATAGCAACCGATTCTCTCACTTTTCCTTTCCTTACCTTTGTCCTTGTTGTAGAAATTTGAGGGACCTCTCCTCTGATGAAAGGACTTCTTCCGGTTGATGAACTTTCTGAACTTTCGCACGAGAAGAGCCTCATCATCATCTCCCTCATTGTCTTCTTCTTCGCTGCTGCTACTGCAAGATGGACCTTTGTTAGAAGAAGTAGATTTGAGGGCTATTACCTTTTTCTTATGAGAGGATTCTTCTTCGCTGTGTTGTTTCATTGTGAGCTCATGTGTCATCAGGGATCCAAGAAGCTCCTCGAGTGGCAGCTTGTTCAAGTCCTTGGCTTCTTGGATTGCCGTTAGCTTGGCTTCCCATGACCTGGGCAAAGATCGAAGAATTTTCCTGACAAGGTCACTGTTAGCATAACTTTTGCCAAGGCTTTTTAGACCATTGACAATATCAGTAAATCTAGTGAACATGCAAGTGATAGTTTCATTAGAATCCATTTTAAATAGTTTATACTTATGAACTAGCATGTTTATTTTAGATTCCTTGACTTGATTCGTGCCCTCGCGGGTCACTTCAAGTCTGTCCCATATCTCTTTTGCAGAACTGCAAGTAGAGACTATTGAATTCATTACGGTCTAAGGCATAATAAAGCACATTCATTGCTTTGGCATTTAGTTGTGCCTTCCTTCTATCATTGTCATTCCAATCTTTTTCAAGCTTGGAAATAGTAATGTTATCTACAAAAATAGAAGAAATGTATGGTCCATTAACTATGATACTCCAAATTTTATAGTCTTGGGCTTGGATAAATATTTTTATCCTAGCCTTCCAATAGGCGTAGTCAGTTCCATTGAAGAATGGAGGCCTATGGGTGGATTGCCCCTCAATAAGTGAAGATCCAAAAGGGGTTGTCATTTTGATCTTTTACTCTTTTGATAGAAGAGCTCCTGCTCTGATACCACTTGTTGCCCAAGAAGACAATCCAAGAGGGGGGGTGAATTGGGTTTTAAGTAATAATTGCAAATTAAAACTTCATGAGTAACTAATTAAAATTATTGCAAGCAGATTAATTAGAGTACTAGTTGTAGTGAGTGGAGAAGATGGAAGAGACAATGAACCAATTACAAACACAAGAGGTTTTATAGTAGTTCGGAGCTAACCCTTGCTCCTACGTCCACTCCCCAAGCTTCACTTGGGAGTTCACTATAATCTCTAGGATTACAGCCGGTTGTTTTACAAGTTCACAACCCAACTTGTTGTTTTTACGAGATCACAATGAACTCGGTCGGTTTTCACAGGCTCACCGACTAGAACCACCCGATTGTTTTCTCGGGATCACAATCGAACCCTTACACTGTTGATTTTAACTTCGGCTCACCAACAAACCTCAACCTTGATTCAATCCCCTGATTGAATCAAGTAACAAGAAAATAGTTTGTAAAGAGTACAGAAAAAGCTTCTTAAAAAGCAAATATGAACAATATAAATAATGTAGAGTTAGAAGCCCTCAAACAGATTTTGGAAGAGAAAGTAGGGGCTTCTCGAACTCTGAGTCTCCTCTTTGAATGCACTGAAGATCTGATGTCAAAGGAGAGACTTGAATGCGAAAGAATTTTTTGTTGGATGAAGTTCAATGCGCTATTTCCTTCTTTCTCTTGTATTTACTCTTGAGAGCCTTTGGTAGGTGGAAATCCCTTTTTGTTTTAATGGAATAGCTCCCCTTAGTGTCTACTACTGTTCACTCTAGCTATTTAAGCATTCCACTTTGAAAACTAGCCGTTAGACACCACTTTATGGCCGTTCTGCACAATCTGCAACTCCTGACAGTGTATCCGTTGGGATCGGAGTCGACTCGCTCGATCTGGAGTCGACTCGGCTGTTGCTCGAGTCGACTCATACTTTACTGGAGACGACTCGCCCACTGGTCAGGATTTGAATTAAAGTGATGTCCCGTTCTGGAGTCAACTCGGCCAACCCTGGAGTCGACTCGCCAATGTTCGGAGATGACTCGGCCCTCTGGAGACGACTCGTTCTCAGGATTCCAGAGATCTGTTTTTCTGCATTTCTTTCTCGAGTCGACTCGGATCATCTTGGAGTCGACTCGGCTCTCATAGTCCGAAAACTGTTTCTCTGTGTTTTGAGTTGAACTGCCTTGGAGTCGACTCGTACTCTATTGGAGTCGACTCGGCTCTCAGAGTCCGAAAACTGATCCTCTGTATTTTAGCTTGAACTGCCTCGGAGTCGACTCGCACCTTGTTGGAGTCGACTCGGCTCTTAGAGTCCGAAGTTGCTTCTCTGCCTTCTAGTCTTGCTTTCCTCTAAGAGTCGACTCGTACTTAACTAGGAGTCGACTCGCCAAACTTCGGAGTCGACTCGTAACCTTCTGAAGTTGACTCGGTTGCAGGGTCTGAAATATATTGTTCTGTCTTTCTTCTGTTACCCTTTAGAGTCGACTCGGAAACATCGGGAGTCGACTCGGCAAGCATCGGAGTCGACTCGAATTCTTCAGGAGTCGACTCGGTGACAGGGTCTGAGATTCATCTTTCCATCCTGCTGTGTCACGCCCCGAGCCCGAGGCACGGCAGAGGCCGCATGCCCGCACGGCGAGCCGCGCAGGCGTGCAAGGCATCGGATTACATCAAAGCAAATACAGATGTTCAAGACTTATTTGAGGATTAATAGCAGATTCTTAAAATTGACAAAATACTTAAAGTCATTCAAAAGCAGTCTTACAAAATTTCAGAATAACACATGCCAACATGATTCAAATGTCCAAACTAAACTAACTAAAATGCCAATAACTGAAGAATCATCGGAAACTCTAACGCACTCCCCAATTCCGTGCGATCAAGCCTCTGTATCTGAAAAATGGAGAAAACAGAATAATGAGCTACACTAACCCAGTGGCATGGGTTGCACAAAGTGCCAGAAACCACTATTATTACTCACCGGTGGCAACGGTGTCCAGAAACCACTATTCTAATCACCGGTGGCGCGGTGTAAAAACCGATTCCTCACAGATTACAAGTCGACAGGTCCAACGTATAATCCCCATTGGCGGGGCCAGAACAGAACAGAACAGATCATAGCCATGCTGAGAATGCATATAAATAGAAAAATACATTTCATAAATTATCCAAACATATTTTGCGGATTTCAGAGCATATAGCATAATTTTCAAATAACATTTAATATGCCTGACCCATTTTACAGAATACAAAATATTTATCAGAATTTAATCTATTTATCAAATACAAAATATTTATCAGAATTTAACCTATTTATCAAATAATTTGAAAATTTCACTTGAAGTATTAAGTTACTTACATCTTCTCGCTTAATTCCTACTTCAGGTAGGCAGATCAGGTTCACCTGTTAACATTTAATTAATTTTTTTGTTAATTTCAGAGCTAAGCAAAAATCAAAAATAATACTATTGGGTTTTGGGTTTGGGTTCGGGTTCGAAACGGTTTCGGGTTTGGACTGGGTTTCGGATTTGGACTGGGCCCACAAAAGGGTACGACCCAAATAGGGCCCAAACTAGGTTGAACTGGGCCCACAAAAGATTATGGCCCATCTGGGCCCAGCACTATTGAGCTGGGCCCAAGTTGGGCCTCTAGTGAACCAGGCCCAAGTTGGCCCAGTTCGGCCCACGATGGGCCTTCATCTTCCCCAAACTCCCCATGGACAGGGGAGTTGGATAGCAAGAGAAGGAAGAGGGGAGAGGGGAAAGGGCTGGCTGGGTGGCCGGCCTAGGTGGCCGGAGGGCACCTCTCGATCGACGGCCAGCCGGCCGCAGTGGCGGCCGACGGCCGTTGCGGTGGCCGGGGTCGAGAGTCAACCGAGAATGGTCTCGGTTCATGGGGCCAAAACAGAGGGAGCAAAGCAGCTATTTGGCATGGAATCAAGGCAAAAGGGGGCTTACCGGCAGTGGCAGATGCAGTGGGAGGAAGATCTCGGCCGCCGGTGCTCGATTCGGTGGTCAAGCGGCAGTGGCGGCGGTGCTTTCCGAGAAGGAAGGAGATCTCGAAATAGGGGGAGGCACGGGTGGTGATGGTGGTGGATCCAGCGGCACGCCAGCTACTTGGGAGGCAAGGGTAGAGGAAGGAGAAAGAGGAGAGTGGGGAGAGGAAGAAGAGGGGGCTCGGCGGTGGCCCTAGGGGAAGGAAAGATGGGGTTTTAACGCCCCATTGCAACGGCCCTCCGCCGCGATTTTTGCGGCGATCAAGCGAGATCCGCGGCCGTGAATTGGCCGCGGATGGACTGGGAGGGGTGCCGCGGGATACCCGCGGCGCCCTTGCCCCGTTTGTCCCCCGGAGGAGCCGGAGAGGATCGCAATCGCGATCCTCTATTCCGGTTCCTCTCGAATCGAATCGGGACTGAAGTCGGCGAGGGCTGCCGACTTCAGCCCTGTATCTCACATTCTCCCCCCTTAAAAAAAAAATTTCGTCCTCGAAATTTAACATACCTTAGCTTGCAAAAAGGTCAGGATATTTTTCCTTCATCTCGTCCTCCAGCTCCCACGTAGCCTCACGTTCTGAGTGATTGCTCCACTGAATCTTAACATAAGGAATCGTGCGCCTCCTCAACACTTGCTCTTTTCTATCAACCACACGTACAGGCTGCTCGGGATATGTCAAATCTTCTCTAAGCTGCAAGGAAGACACTTCTACCACATGGCTCATATCTGGAATATACTTTCTTAGCATGGAAACATGAAAAACATTGTGAACTCCAGACAGTGAAGGTGGAAGTGCCAATTTGTAAGCCACAGCTCCTACTCTTTCCAGAATCTCAAAGGGGCCCACATAGCGTGGACTGAGTTTTCCGCGTATTCCAAATCGCATCACCCCTTTAATAGGAGACACTTTCAGAAATACATGATCTCCGACCTGAAATTCCAATTCCCTTCTTCTATTATCTGCATGACTCTTCTGTTTGCTCTGAGCTATCCTGAGGCGTTCCTTGATCAGCTGGATCTTCTCTACTGTTTGTTGCATAATCTCGGGGCCCATAATTTTTCTTTCACCAATATCATCCCAACAGATAGGTGATCTACACTTTCTTCTATATAGAGCCTCATAAGGTGCCATTTGAATACTTGCCTGGTAACTGTTATTATATGCAAACTCAACCAAAGGCAAGTGACGGTCCCAAGAACCTTTCATATCCATTACACAAGCTCTTAGCATATCTTCCAAGGTCTGAATGGTTCTTTCTGATTGGCCATCAGTCTGAGGGTGGAAAGCTATGCTGAAGCTCAGAGTGGTCCCCAAGGCTTTATGCAAACTACCCCAAAAGTGAGATACAAACCGCGAGTCCCTATCGGAAACAACGGATACAGGTACTCCATGCAACCTCACTATTTGTTCAATGTAGAGCTCTGCAAACTTTTCCAAGGTCATTCCTACTTTGAATGCCAAAAAGTGTGCCGACTTTGTCAATCTGTCCACAATCACCCATATAGCATCATAACCTTTAGGAGTGCGAGGCAACCTGGAGACGAAGTCCATAGTGATGTGTTCCCACTTCCATTCAGGAAGTGGTAGGGGCTGCAACAACCCTGCCGGTCTTTGATGCTCTGCTTTAACTTGCTGACATGTCAAACACCGAGCCACAAATTGTGCAATTTCTCTCTTCATATTATTCCACCAAAATGTACCTTTCAAATCCTTATACATCTTAGTACCCCCAGGATGCACTGTATATCCAGTATTATGAGCTTCCTTCATAATTTCATTCTTTAAATCGGAGTCATTTGGAATACACATTCTGTTCCTGTATCTCAATGATCTATCCTCATGATGTCTGAATTCTGATTGAGAACCTGATTCAATATCACTTCTAAGCTTTTGCAACTGAGGGTCATCTGCTTGAGCAATCCCGATCCTCTCTATCAAGGTAGGTTGGACACGTAAGTTTGCCAATTGTGCATCAGGGTCATGCCAACATACCTCAATTTCTGCTCTCCTCAGATCTTCTAGAATTTTTCTCTGAGAGGTGAGTAAGGCAGCAATACTACCAGTGGATTTTCTACTCAGTGCATCTGCTACCACATTAGCTTTTTCCGAATGGTAATGAATAGACAAATCATAATCCTTCAGTAACTCTAACCATCTTCTCTGTCTCATGTTTAGTTCCTTCTAGGTAAAAAGGTATTTCAAACTTTTGTGATCAGTGTACACCTTACAAGATTCACCATATAAATAATGTCTCCAAATTTTTAATGCAAACACAACAACAGCAAGTTCCAGATCATGAACGGGGTAGTTCTCCTCATATGACTTTAATTGTCGGGAAGCATATGCAATAACCTTATCATTCTGCATCAGCACACAACCCAATCCTTTCTTTGAGGCATCACTGTAGATGGTATAACCTTTGCCACTGGAGGGGAGGGTAAGGATGGGAGCGGACACCAAACGTTGCTTAAGCTCATGGAAGCTCTGTTCACATTTATCTGACCACTCAAACTTAACTCCTTTACGAGTTAGTCGAGTCAAAGATGCAGCAATAGAGGAAAAATCCTCAACAAATCGTTTATAATATCCTGCTAGGCCCAAGAAGCTGCGAATCTCAGTAACACTGTTGGGGTCTGCTCCAGTTGACCACTGCCTCGATCTTCTTTGGATCCACATAGATACCCTCTTTAGATATTACATGCCCTAGGAACATCACACTGTCTAGCCAGAATTCACTTTTCTTCAACTTACCATACAACTGCTCTTGTCTTAGGGTTTCCAGTACTAACCTCAAATGTTGCTCGTGCTCGGCCTGGCTCCCAGAATAGATCAAGATATCATCAATAAAGACTACTACAAATTTATCCAGAAAGGGTCTGAACACCCTGTTCATCAGATCCATAAAAGCTGCAGGGGCATTTGTCAGTCCAAAAGGCATGACCAAAAATTCATAGTGCCCATAACGAGTACGAAAAACAGTTTTAGGCACATCTTCAGCCCTTATCTTTAATTGATGGTACCCAGAACGAAGATCAATTTTAGAGAATATCTGAGCACCCTTTAACTGATCAAATAAGTCATCAATTCTTGGTAGAGGATACTTGTTCTTTATTGTTGCTTTATTTATCTCTCGATAATCAATACATAATCTCATACTACCATCCTTCTTCTTTACAAATAAGACTGGAGCTCCCCAAAGTGAAACACTAGGTCTGATGAAACCCTTATCAAGAAGATCCTACAACTGCTCCTTTAATTCTTTCATTTTAGCTAGAGCCATTCTATAGCGGGTCTTAGAGATTGGTGTAGTACCAGGAATCAAATCAATTGCAAATTCAATTTCTCTATCTGGTGGCAAGCCAGGAAGGTCTTCCGGAAAGACATCAGGGTATTAATTCACTACTCGAATATCTTCCAATCTTTGATCTGATTGTCTGGTATCAACCACTGTGGCAATATCCGCCATACTCTCCTTTCTAAGCAGCCGCTTAATTTGCATAGCGGAGACAACTCGAGGGGAGGTATAAGCACCACTCCTTACGAAGCTGAATTCGGTATCTCTGGGGATCTGAAAGTTTACCCATTTCTCATGGCAGTTAATGGTGGCAAATTGTGATGCTAACCAGTCCATACCGAGGATTATGTCAAAGTCATGGATATCTATAACTATCAAATCAGCAGGCAAGTCTCTACCTACAATCTGAATCGGACAAGTCTTGCAGACCTGGTTACCAATCATTCCGCTCCCGGCAAGAGTGCTAACATGCAGATCATACTCTAATTGCACATAAGGCAGGTCATGTTTTTGCACAAATGTAGATGACACAAAAAAATGCGTAGCACTAGAATCAAATAATGTATGAGCATAAATAGAAGCAACTGGCAATGTACCTGACACCACAGTGTTGGATGCCTGAGCATCCTGCTGAGTCAGTGCATAAATACGACCCTGTGTGTGCGGTCTCCCCCCTTTCTGCTGCTTAGGAGAAGGCTGAGCTGACTGAGCCGGAGCAGGATAAGTTTGCACTTGCTGGGTTCTTGTAGTTTGAGGCCTCTAAACTGATCGAAAGTCCTGTTGAGGACACTCAACTACCTTATGACCCTGCTGGCCGCATCTGAAACAAGCACCGGATAATCGTCTACAGTGTTCAGTCTTATGCATACCACCACATGCATCACCCTTATGCTTCTCTTGCTGAATAGTTTTTCCATAAGATCCTTGCTTCCCTGATTGCCAAGATTGATTATGAGATTTTGCAGTCTTGCTAGAATTCTGTCCACTGCGAGCATCATAATCTCTGCTTCTCTTCTTTTGTTTCCTATCTTTGGCATCATATGTTTCTTTCCAGACAATTTCCAGATTCTTAGCCCTGTCTACCAGATCATCATAGTTCGTCGAGTGTATTGCGGCCAAACTCCAACGTAAGTGAGGCTTCAATCCTTCTTCAAATCTTCTCATCCGGGACTCTGCATCCATGACGAGGGTGGGAGCAAACCGAGATAGCCTGTCAAACTCTGCCTCATAATACTCATCCACAGTCATAGTTCCTTGATTCAGATTGAGAAATTCCCTCTCTAGCTCCCTCAGACGACTGGAGGGAAAATACTTGGAGTAGAATGCGGTGCGGAATCTTTGCCAAGTAAGTGCCTCCTGCTCGGGTGCCAATGTGCGCTCCACAAACATCCACCAATGATGAGCTCAGTCCTGAAGCATATAGGTGGCAAATCTGACCTTTTCTTCATCGGTGCACTCCATTTCCCTGAAGGCTTTCTCCATTTCATCTATCCAGGTTTCGGCCTCTTGAGGACTAGTAGTGCTTTTAAAAGCCGAAGGTGCCATTCTCTTGAATTCTGCAATACTCCTTCTTTGCTCAGGAGGAGCAACATCCTGCTGGACTGGTTGCTGAGGTTGTTGCCTCTGTTGGCGTACTAACCCGAAGACCTCCTCGATCAGTTCGAGCACCCGAGTTTGATTTCCGGCGGCAGCATCTGGAGTTGATTGACCCTAGGCCCCTGAGTTATGTGGTGCCTCGCCCGCTTGGTTAGTGGGGGCTCTTCCCCGAGAGCGCCCAACCATCCGATTCAAGGTACGGACACGACGAGGCGGCATTCTGATTCAGTAAAAATATATAAATGTTATAAATTTATCCAAACAGAATAATACATAATAGTTAACAAAACAAATGAATATTATCCCCTTATCTGGTTCCTACCCATCTCTCAACTTTCCGACGAATCCTAAAGATCCTAAAATTTAAGCTCCATCCGACTATTTCAAACACAATCCCTAGGAATCTGAAATCTGAGCTCTGATATGCTGTCTGTTCTCAGTCGGAGTCGACTCGCAGTGTGCCGGAGTCGACTCGAGCATGTGCCAGAACTTCTGAAATACTTGGAGTCGACTCGTAATCTTCCGGAGTCGACTCGAGCTTCAGACTTTAGTTCAAACTGAGTTCCAAACTTAGCCAAAATGTATTGAACCAAAGCTAGAGACACTTAAGCATAAATTCACAAATATTTGGCTGAAACACTAGATTGAATTCATTAGTATAACATCAGATATACTCAATTGCTTTGAGCTCATCAAAATCAAATAGGATTATAATCAATCACTCTACATCTTCAACTACAAGAGTTCTTTTGTTGAACACTCTGTATGCCCTGCTAGATGTAGAGTATTCTAAGAAGATACCTTCATCTGACTTGGCATCAAATTTACTTAGATCCTCCTTGCTATTGTTTAAAATGAAACATCTACATCCAAATACTCTAAGATATTTAGCAGTTGGTTTCTTATTCTTTTAAAGTCCATAAGGAGTTTTTTTGGTTATAGGTCGTATTAAAACCCGATTTAGAATATGGCAAGCAGTACTTATAGCATCAGCCCAAAAGTACTTTGGAAGATTTGACTCGCACAACATTGTGCGTGCCATTTCTGCCAAGGTCCTATTTTTCCTTTCAACAACCCCATTTTGTTGAGGCGTTCTAGGTGCTGAAAATTGATGTGAGATACCATTTTCATTACAAAATTCTTCAAAGTGTTGATTTTCAAATTCAGTTCCATGATCACTTCGAATTGCTATTAAGGTGAGCTTTTTTTTAGTTATGATATTTTTATAATATTTCAAGAATGCTGAAAATGCTTCATTCTTATGTGCAAGAAATGAAACCCATGTCTATCTTGAAAAATCATCTACTATAACTAGTCCATACTTTTTCTCTCATAGACTTGCGGTTCTAGTGGGTCCAAATAGATCCATATGTATGAGTTCAAAAGGCCTAGTGGTTGATACTATATTCTTTGATTTGAAGGATGATTTTGTTTGCTTTCCTAATGAGCATGGTCCACAGATTTTGTCCTTTTCAAAGATCAATTTTGGCACATCTTTTATCAAATCCTTCTTGACTAGTTTTGATATTAAGTCCATACTAGCATGTCCTAGTCTACGATGCCAAAGCCAACTTATTTTATTTTTTCTTTCTTCATTAGTAATTAAACATAATCCATTTTTCTTGCCTAAATCATGAAGATCTACCATGTAAATATTTCTCTGCCTTTGTCCTATAAGTACAATGCTATTATCTTTAGAATTTGTGATTATGCATATTGAGGCTTCATATGTAACTTTAAAATCTTTATCACAAAATTGACTTATGCTAAGTAGGTTATGTTTCAGACCATTAACTGATAAAACATTTTTTATAAAGGTGGATGGAGTAATATAAATTTTATCCTTTCCAATGATAAGTTCTTTTCCATTGTCTCCATAGGTTACCACTCCACCCTTCTTAGATTCCAAGGTGACAAATTATTCTACGTCACCTGTCATGTATCTTGAACAGCCGCTATCTAGATACCATCATTTATCCACCTTATTAGCTGCAAGACACCCTTACAATCAAGATCAAGAATATGCTTTAGGTACCCAAACTATGTTGGATCCTTTAGGGTTAGTACTTGATGTTCCTTTTGGAACCCAAATTTTCTTGGATTTTTGCTTATAATTATCACTCAATTTGTTGTAGCTAGACTTTCTATAATTACATTCATATGCTTTATGTCCTAATTTATTGCAGCAATGACAAGTTATATTTTCATTTTTGGCTTTCACAAATATGTTCTTCAAGTATTTTTGTTTTTATTTGTTTTATATCCTAACCCAGCTTTATCATATACAGCTTTTTGACTATCAAGAATCATATTTAATTTAGTTGAGCTAAGTGTAAACTTGTCCACTAAAGATTTGTATTTTTCAGCATCTTCTTTTAACTTGACATTTTTAGCTATTTGACTTTTGGTTTCATTGGTGAATCTCCTACTTAATGTTTCATAGTCATTAGATAGTTTTAGCTTTTCTTTGATAAGAGATTGATTTTCATCTTTTAGAACTTTATTTTTATTGATTTAATTTCTTATGTTCTTCCATGAGTTCTAAAAATGCATCATGTAACTCTTCTACTGTAAAATTACATTCAAGTTTAGAATCTACCTCATTGTCATTGGCCATGTAGCAGATTTGAGCCGTCTCTTGTTGATCTTCCTCTTCCGAACTTGACTCCTCACTTTCACTCTATTCAGCCATGAAGTTGCTCTTCTTAAGTTTTCTTGCCATCCATTTTAATTCCGGACAATCTATCTTGAAATGCCCGGGCTTGTTACACTTATAGCAAATTGGTGTTTTCCTTTCCTTTTCTTTATCCTTACCCTTTTGCTTGCTTGAGCTACCTTTGAGGAAGGATTTTCTTTTATAAAATTTCTTCTTTCCTTCATAAATTTTCTGAATTTTCTTGCAAGCATAGACATTCCTTCTTCATCATATTCCTCCTCATCATCAGATTCTTCTGATTCAGTTTCCTGTTTTGGAGTGGTAGACTTCAAGGCAATGGTCTTTCTTTTCTTGACCTCATCTTCTGAATTTTGCCTCATGGTCAACTCATGGATCATGAGTGATCCTAGAAGTTCTTCTAATTGTAGTGTATTGAGGTCCTTTGCTTCTTGAATTGCTGTTACCTTGGCCTTCCAAACTCTTGGTAGAGATTTGAGAATTTTTTGCACTAGTACAGAGTTAGTATAAGACTTTCCTAAGCTCTTTAGCCCATTTATGATTTTCGTGAATTGAGTAAACATTTCAGTTATGGACTCAGTGGATTACATTTTAAACAACTCATACTTATGTACTAATATATTTATTTTTGACTCCTTGACTTGATTAGTTCCTTCATGTATAATTTTCAGTTTATCCCAAATTTTTTTCGCAGAAATGCATGTGGATATTCTATTGAATTCACTTACATCTAGTGAACAGTAAAGTACATTAATTGCTTTAGCATTTAGTTGTGCTAGTCTTCTGTCACTTTCATTCCAATTCATTTCTGGTTTGGAAATGATTGTGCCCTCTATACTAATTATGGGTGTGTGTAGTCCTCTAGTTATGATATTCCACAATTTATAGTCTAGAGCTTGAATGAATATCCTCATCCTAGCTTTCCAGTATGTGTAATTAGTGCCATTAAATAGAGAAGGTCTATTTGTGGATTGCCCCTCACTCATAGAACATCCTACTTGGGTTGTCATGATCTTTGTCTCTTGATTGTGAGATCAGCAAATACTATGAGAGCACCTTGCTCTGATACTACTTGTTGCCCAAGGTGACAAGCCAAGAGGAGGGGGTGAATTGGTTTCTCTAAATTTTTCATACCTTAATTGAGTCAATTGATGAGTGAGTTAAGTTAAGACAATACACAATGCAAACACACAAGAAGTATAGTGGTTCGGTGCTCTCCTAAGCACCTACGTCCACTCCCCAAGCGACCCCTTGGGAATTCACTATAATCCCACGGATTACAGTTGGATTGTTTTTGGGGCTCACAATCCAAAGACCTTTACACTTTGGTTTTCCAGGATCACAAAACCTATATTGGTTTTACGGGCTCACCAACAAACCTTCACAGTTGGTTTTATAGGTTCACCAACAAATCTACACCGTTGGTTTTACGGGCTCACCAATAAACCTTTACAAGGTGATTAAGAAAAAGAAAAAGGTTGAAACTCCTAAATGAGCAAATATAATAATTATGAGCTACAAAGAAGAGTTTAGAATATAGTTATCGCTTTGATGAGACTTCTCTCTTCTTTGCCAAGATTGCTTTACTCTTCAAGGGTTGATGGAGCTCTTAATGTCTCTTAGAATCTACTCAATCACTTCCTTTAGGCACTTAGAATGAAGCACTAGAATGAAGAAGATTAGGGCTCTTGTCTTTCTTGAGTAAGCTTTGATATTTTACAAAAAGGATGTCTTCTCTGATGAATAGTGTCATTTTAAATAGTTTTTCTAATCCATTGGACACCTCCCATTGGTTAGATTTCAAAAACTAGCCGTTACTTGCTTTTGGGAGGTCAAAAAGTACTTCTGCAGAACTAGCCGTTATGCTTCTGCCCGTGCTGGGGTCGACCCAAACTTTTCTGGGGTTGACTCAAACCACTGTTCATCAGACTTGGGGTCGATTCAACTTTCAGTGGGGTCGATCCAACTTTCATTGGGGTCGACTCCTGCTACAGTAGGGTCGACCCTCTCAGGGATCACAGAACCTTGTATTTCAGCGATTTTTCACTAGGGTCGACTCAACTCTTTTTGGGGTCGACTCAAGCTACAGTGGGGTCGACTCAAGTTCCATTAGGATCGACCCTCTCAGAGATTTCAGAGACAGTTTTGAACGACATAGCCTTGGGGTTGACTCATGTTCATTTGGGGTCGACTCAAAGCATTCCTGGGGTCGGCTCCACCTGGGGTCGGCTCAAGGAAGATTGGGGTCGGCCCTCTCAGTAAATTTCAGAGACTTGTTTTCTTGAGGCTTGAAGATGGGGTCGACTCAAGCATACTTGGGGTCGACTCCACTACTGTTCATCCGTGCCATTTTTGCAGAGGTGTGCCTGATGGTTCCATGATGTGCCGGAGTCGACTTCACCTTTCTTGGGGTCGACTCATTCCACACTTTGCTGCATCTTAAGGTTAGATTCATCCATATAATCAATGAAATATCCTTCAGCAATTTTGAATGTATGCCATAGTAGTGCTACATACTCTTAGAAATAAAAATTACTATTGTGCCCTTAAGAGTACGTTTCACTTGAAACTTTGATGAATTAGAATTTAGAATTCACTATCCCTTTTCTATTAAATTTTATCTCATTGTTAATCATTGAAAGACATCTTGATCTCATTCTTCTAATGTACCGAGAGTGACGAACTCAGTAAGATGTATCATATTAACTTGTAGTATTTAATTAGATATCTCCTCAATTGTTGTGTTAATCATCAAAATAACACTATCATCCTCAATCTTCATCAGGATCACGAGGTTCTCTGGGTTCTACGTTATGTCGGTAACCTCTATCAATATTAGGGAAGGGACCAGGTCTCTAGGATGAGGGTAGACATGATGATGACCTGGAACAGACCTATTACCAAAATTATCCTGCCGAACAGAGCCTTGTTGTTCTAGGATATGTTCTAGGGTCTCGTCCCCTTCAAGACCGGTAAATAGGAGGCACTAGCTTCCTTGGGTTCAATAACCCTCTGAAGTGAAGCCTCAATTGAATCAAGTCGGGCATTAACCTAAGGTGGACATTGTGGTTAGGTCATGAATTTGGGCATTATTGGTTTGGACTTGGGCATTGGTGTTTTGGACTTGAGCATTAGTATCTTGGATAGTTTTCAATAGAGCTTCAATTTTGAAATCTATGTCTAGTTGGGACCCAGAATAAGATGCGACACGACCACTACGTAGATGCCATAAAATGAATGAAGATATGTAACTAAAGAGGTTTCTAAGTAGACCTAATGCAGGAAAGTAATTTAAAATTGCAAGGTATATGCTCAATTTAATCGGAAGCCAACTCTAGCAATTGAAATTGGCATTGAATTACGTAATAAATTCAGGCAAGTAGTTGCAATCAAATAGTACTAGTTTTCAGTGTGTTGCAGGGCTGCACAGAGCCTCAAAGAACTTCCCAAGATGAGGTTGCCCTACAATTAATAACAAAGATAGGCCACTACTAGGGTTTTGGTGTTGTTCGGAGTGGATGTGTTGAAATTTTCAAGAAGTAATATCAATAGAGCACTAAAGAGTTAATTGATACTAAATTTAGACAAACAAATAGAATTTTCAGTAATAAAGGAATTTGACCTGGGTTGGGGCGACGATCAAAAGCGAATAGCACGAAATCGGGTCTAAGCACAGCAACTCGGCGGGTCTGATCTCAGCAACTTATGGGCTTGAACAATTCTAGTTGGTGGGCTTGTGGAAGAAAGGGCCTGTTGGGCTTTGAAGTTGCAGACAAGAGGGAAAATAAAAAATGGAGTGGCCGACCTATTGAAATTGGGGCCCAAAAGGCCTAGGGGTTAGGGGTCCTGCAGCAGAAAAAGCAGGGTGGGTGGGCCGGAGTGAGGGTGGGCCTTGAGAGGGGGGCGCGGGTGGTTTGGGCCCGATGAGGAAGGAGAGTGGTAGGGCGCGTGAGTCGGCCCATGAAGGAAGAGAGGGGAGGGGGGGCAAAATGAGCCTGATGTGGTGTGAAGAGGGTTTCAATGTTGAAACCCTTGATGAAATGAAAGAGGGAGGGAGAGTTGGCGTGGGCAAGGTGCTGTGAGAGGTGGTCGGGACAAATGAAGAAGGGGGGGGAGAGAAGCGGCGGGCGGCGGGGTAAGGCGAAGGGTGGTCAGACTCAGGCGGTAGCAGAGGAGATGAAAGCAGCGAGCGGCAAAGAAGGAGGAAGAGGAAGGGGCGGAGCACGGCGGTGGGGAGACAAGGCGGCGCGCTGCGGTGGAGGCGGTCGCAGCAAGGGGTGGCGCTGCGTGCGGGCGGCAGAGGAAGATGGCGGCGGTGCGTGCGGGCAGAGGGAAAGCGGCGACGTCGGAGGTGGCGTTGCGGTGGAGGTGGAAGCGGCGTGCAATCGGGGGAGGAGAGGCGGAGGCGGCGGTGGAGTTGTAGACGACCAGAGGAAGGAAATGAAAGTACTCTTTTTTTTTCTTTTTATCTTTTCTTTTTTTTTAATTTTTTATAACCCAAATGACTTGGGATAATGGGTTAACAGACCCAACTCGTTAAGACAGCCCGATCCGCAATTTTTTTTTGGATCCGGGCTACCGGGTTCGGGTTAACGGGTGGCCTCTTACCCGTTAATCTACCTTTCTTCAACCTCCCGATGGATTTGGGAGAGGGCGCTCAACCCCTACAGCAGCGACTGCGGGTGGAGCTCTGATGCTGTGGCGGATGGCGGTCACGGCCCCAGCAGACGGCGGCTTCCGGTAGCGCATCACAGGGCATAGTGGCCGGCAAGATCCTCTGCGGCTACGGGGCGGGGCTCCATAGCCTTGAGTGAGGGGCGATGGCTGGTCACGGCGACGGCCGAAGGCGGCTTCCGGGGGTGAATGGTGGAAGTGGTGGTCGTGAACTGTGGAGGCGAGC